>NC_081383.1:31411147-31641147 GCF_030684315.1 Stegostoma tigrinum
GGTATCTCTTACGGGCAATAGGGAAAGAATGTCATGAATAAATAACACAGCTGCCTGGAGGAATGGGAAACAAAATAGGAGCCAGTCCAGTTTCCGCGCAAGATCCAGTTCAGATTTTGGTGCAGGCTGGAGGCTGGTGCTCGGAGTAGCAGAGAGATGAGGGCACTGCGTGCGCTTCTGATATCACACAGAGGTATGAGGTGGGAGCTCAGCCCTAATCCCGTGCAGGGTGCCTCACAGACACTGAACACAGAGAGAAAGGAGAGACAGGCTGCATCTGCACGCACAGCACAGGGACAAACCACCCTCCCAGCTATTCTCCTCTTCCGCCACACACACTGTGGAAGGCACAACACGTCCAGGTGCCTCCCAACTGTATACAGCTGCTGTGGCGACCAGCAGACTTCCAGGACTGTTTCCCCTTAACCTTTCCACGGCGAGTCCTGCCAAAGGAGTGGCATTTGGACTCTCAAGAGCAGGATTGGGACGAGTGTGGAGACAACTAGTTCAGAACATGAGCTAAGAGCCTATATAGATGGGTGATCAGTGAAGTCCTCTTGTGATCGCTGCTCTCCGAATCCTTGAGATTGTCCAAAGCAGAGCGAACAAGGGTAACCCCGGGTGCATGAGGGAGCTGTTTGACAAGCAAGGTAACCTAAAACCTCTTCATTTTCATTTTGACTTAGTCATAATTGGTGATTTTGTTTTGTTGCAATACTAAGTGTCCGCTGTTTATTCGCAAATTGCTACTGTATTGGAAAATCAGTAGTTTCAATGTAATTGTCTCATGGATAATCCATTGCATCTTTACGGAAAGAAAATCGGCTGAATTCTGTTTTGGGTTAGAGCTTTCTGGAAGATGACTAATTAGCAAAAAAAAACTAGTTTCTTATAGACATCTGTGACTTGGCAAAAAAAAAGGAATTTAAAGTAAGTGTGCGCGTTTTTACACACACACACATTAATTCCCCATGGCACTTAAGGTTGTGAAGAACTTGTAAATATTTGTTTTTGAAAGAGCTTTTGCAGTCGTCTCCCTCCTGTCGCTTTGAATAGCCCGGTAACAATGTTTTATTTGTTATTGGAACGGTTGCTTTGAACTAACCATTGTCAGCAGCTAATGGGTAATGTATTGCAAAATGAAATTCCCCTTCATTGGCTAAGTTAGTGATTGCCAGGCATTAAACACCTGAAAATCAACTCAGTTTATTTTGAAAAAAAGGACAATGTTTTAAGGAAGTGGCCCCTTGATTATTTTGAGAAGGCTGGTAGAGATGATTCTGTTCAGGTGCGGTTTCAGAGGCACAAGACCACCGTCTTTGACAGTGGCGTTCAGCCTTCATGAGCTCGTTCAGTAGCCTGTTAGACTCCTTTGTGAGCGCTCGCTCTCTCCCTCTTTCCCCACCCACCCCCGTCACTGTTAAGGGGGCGGCTGAAGGGAACCTTCTCTTCAGAGCAGAGCGACCCTGTTCCCGAATGGTCTGCAAATCCCAATGTGTGAGAAAAGCCAATCTGTACCATAATGAGTTCGCAACAATAGCGCTCAGTCCTGTCCCCAGCCAGAATTTGTAAAGACATGCACTTACCAGTGGCAGTCACTGGGCTGGCATCGGGAACAGGGAGACTGTGTGTGATCAGCATCGAGTAAGGAAGGAGACTATGAAACGTGCGGGTGAATACTGGACAGGTGGGACAGGTACCCATCTACAGACGGCGGGGGGGGGGGGGGGGCGGCAGCAAAGGAGCCCCTTGGGCAATTTCTAGATTTCGCTCATTTTCCCTTCAATGGACTAGACCTGAAAATGATTAGTTGTGGATTCAAAGGCAAAGTGGCGAAGTTTAGGAAGATTAATTTCCCAAACGTGTGCATCCCTTTCCCAAAAAAAAGTATGCAACAACTGCAGGCTCCGTGCTTCCTTGTAGCTTCTGAGCACAAACATTTCCTTTCCAGTAGCCATCCTTTGTCTTGTTATTGGCTGTATATGTCAATTACATATTGCAAGGATATCTTCCTCATTTGTCTATCTCTCTTTAGATTTCAGCACTGGCGTTTTATACATCTCCCAGTATGGGCTGTTCTGTCACGAAGAGCTATCTAGCTTTTGCAGTCATTTTACTCTAATGGAAATTTTCCTAAATCTCTTGTGTCCTTCTGGCTGTTAATCCCCATCAGGGCATTGTCTTTTTTTTAAAATGCATTCCGTAGTGACATTGATACAAACCCTGTTCACTTCAGATTTGCGTCTTCAATTCAGTGGCAGAATTTAGGCAAAACTAAAGCGAGCCTTTTGGGAAATACTTTGACTGTATGCCCTCTCTGATTATAGATGCAGTTGTGTTTGCATCATTCTCTGTGACTGTAAGTGTGGAATTGAAAACAAACTATGTGACTGATCTGCTTTTTGTTATGCCGTGGCTGCAATGAATCAATATATTCAGTTTCGGGATTCAAGATCAAGAGCAGGCCGATTAGTAAACAAGGTGATGGCCAAGTGTTGTAATTAATTCCAGCTTTCCCTGTCCTGAGTGGTCAAGTTTGGAAATGCAGAGTCCAATTTTCTGTGTGCTGTATTCCAGGAAATGTTTAAATGAACGGCAGCCACGAAAAGCCTTATGCTTTTAAAATATATTGTCTTCCCCCCTTTTTGGTTTCTGTGTGACAATGTGAAGATTATAATCATTAAGGCTTTCACTGACTTCTCCGCATCAGCTAAGCAGAAATTACAACTCAAAGCCTAGTCTGAATCTTTACCCTAGTCACGCCTCACCATGATCCTGATATAAAAGGTAACATTATTCCAATCTTAAGTCAATGGAGAGTAAAATCGAACAGTGTATGAAACAGGTGAACTGGTCTGATCCTGTAGGTTTGTCTGTCAACAGATGAGATGAAAATTACTTCCTCAGTTAAGATGTTTCTGTTGAGGAACCAGGAAAATGGATGGAGTTCATCATGCAAGATGCCATCAAGGTTAAAAAGAATAGGAATAAAGAGGACCAAATGCAGAATGATAAAGAAAAGAAAAGCTTGCAATTATGCTGCAACTTGTCTTGTTTTGAGATTGCCACAAGACACTTTACCTTCAATGAATTATTTTGATGTGCTGTGACTGTTATGGGGATAAGTGTGCCAAATTCAGCAGACAGAAAGCTATCACAGACAACAATACGAGACAAGGGAGGACTGTTAGCTCGATACTGTATAATTCTATCTTCAAGAATCCTTAATATCTCCTTAAGGCAAATGATTTAATGTCAGAATCAGAAGATGGGGCTGGTGCCTCAGACAATATAGCACTCTCTCTATACTGCAGTGCAGTGACAGCCAGAACAATACACTCAGGTCCTGGAGTTGAGCTTGAGCCCAGGGCACAGTTTTGTCACAGACACCATAGTGCCATCAACCAATTCCCAATTACATCAATTACACACTAGACATTCCTATAACCATTAGATGGAAGATTGGCAGTTGATCCTTTTTAAGAACATGAGCAAAGCCACTTTTGAAATTTAAATTAAGTTCTCAGAATGCAGAAATCCAGCAAGGGAATTGGATGGAGTCTGTTCATCTGTGAATCAAATTATGTAACTTTAATAAAGCACCTATTAATAAAAAATGAATTAAATTTGCATTTCTATTTTACTGAAATAAATTCTGCATTGAAGAAAACATACTGTGCCCTACACCGGCCTCTAATTGCTTTCTATTAAGTATGGGGTTTGTATTTCAGCAGAATTATTTCTTTTAGACAGTCTTCATTGGTTAACCCTTTGAATACCTTAGCAGAATTTTTTTATGCCATCATGAAGATGGTGGCTGACTGCTGTCTGTTACTTTTCTGGTCATTAGTGTTATGCTGAGTTAGTTGATCTCAGTTAATCCAACACTTATAACACGATAGTTTTGGTCTGAACTCCATTATAAACAGGTTTCTCGCATTTGATCACTATCCAATCACATCCAGCTACAAAGTGAACGTATGGCACTAACACAATCCTGTTTTCACCCAATGTGATACAAGCATCAGTTAAATAGCCCACTGATCTTCCCTGTACAAAGACTAAGCTCCAAACTCTAGCGTGAGTCTGCAGGGTAGACTTTGGAGAGGGGAGGTGAAGAAAGATTGGATTAAGATTTATATTATAAAATCTCCAATGACAAATAATAAGATTCAAAATTTGCAATAAATATTCATGTCAGGGAAGTCTATTGGCAGAAATTAATACTTTTTTTAAAAAACGTGCACATCGAAGTGAAATGGACAAGATTTAACCTGAGTTAATATCACAGACTTTAGTTTTTATATATTCTAAACAGTATCAAGGCCATCTTATGGAGTATTACATACAGTTCTAATCACCCTTCTATAGGAAGGATGTTACTAAATTGGAGAGGGTGCAGAAAGGATTTACAAGGATGTTAGTGGGATTAGAAAGTTTGTGTTATAAGGAGGAGCTGAAAAGCCAGGCCATTTTTCACTGGAGCGTAGGACATTGAGGGGTGACCATTTAGAGGTTTATAAAATCATGACTGGCATGGATAAGGTGAGTAGCAAAGGTCTTTTCCCCATGGTTGGGGAGTTCAAACCAAGGGCATAATTTTAAGGATGACAGGAGAAAAATTTAAAAGGAACCTGAAGAGCAACATTTTCACTCAAAGGGTGGTTCATACGTCGAATGAACTGTCAAAGGAAGTTGTAGATGCAAGTAAACTTACAATATATAAGGGACATTTGGATTGGTACATGAATAAGAAAGTTTTAGAATGATATGGGCCAAATGCAGGCCAGTTTAGTTCGGGAAACTTGGTCAGCATGGACAAGTAGGACTGAAGGTTCTGTTTCCATGCTGTATTATTCTATGACGCAATGAGCCTCAGTCTCATTGAACTACATTTACTCCCAATTTTACAAGTCCCTTAAATTTTAAAATTCTTATCTTGGGCATCTTTAGTCATGGTATACCTCTGAGGACTGTACGGTCTTACTCTGATCAGTTGTGCTCCCTTTATCCCGCAGTTAATGATAATTGAGTCCCCGTACTTTTGAATTCTCAATTTTTCTCCTGTGCCAACTGTAAGAATTTCCTTAAAACTGATGTCTTTGTCAAAGCTGTCTTTTGCTCCTATCACAATGTATTATAAAAGTGTGTTCCTTCGATTTTCGCACACACTTGTAATGAATTATGGCCTATCTTCAAATGTGAGTCGCTATATTTAGACTGGCTTCAGCTGTAGTCCACTGCTGTTTCTCAACAGATCTTCGTATTGTAGATTTAGTAGTGTACTTTATCTGCCTTTGGTAGTGCAATTTGCTGCTAAGGGTGTCTAATTTGTTCATCTAAGTAAAAAGGCACATTTTGCTGAATTTGATAGCCCAGGTTTACTGTTGTATTTATGTTGTACATTGCTGGATTCCAGCTCCCCCCCCCAGCAATTCTTTCATGCTTTATCCCCATGCAACTTCACCTGGTATCAGGTTAGCTTACAATATGTATTGTATTGAACCCAGTAGAGCACTGACAAGCCTGAATGAAATCTATTTTCTACTCCATTTCAAATTAGCATCTGAAGTTGTGAGTAACATCACTGAGGTCATATGATAACGAGGGATTTGAATTCTTTCCCACGTTTCCAGCCAAAACTGACCATCCATTTCCATTTGAAAATAGTTGTGTTTCCTGAAAATCTCAAGGGTAATCTAATGCAGCTGAATGTTTTGAAGAATTTCATCCATGCATTGTGCAACAGAGCTCAATTCAAACTTTTTCAATCTGCTGTAAGTTGCCACTCAGTGTGAGTCATGCATTTAGCAGAAGATAACTGATTTCGCTGGATTGTTGGGTCCAATGTGTGGGCGTAGCTTCAGGTTGATGTTAACCTTTTTTTTGTTGCTCTGTAACTTTTTAAATACATAATTCTAAGTGCATAAGGGAAAGGCTAGGTCTGTACTCAACATGTGGGAGTGAGTGCATTCAGTTGATTGTTCTGTGTCACTGGGTTTACAAGACATCCCACGCATTTACAGCGGTCCGCATCTTCATGAAGCTCTGCCAGAATCATTTTCTATGTTTTTAGTGATAACCTCACCCCTGAAACACTGATCTAAACTGGCCCAAGGTACTGTTCAGAGAAACAAAACCAGAGTGAAATCTCTGGCTGCAGCAAACAACAGGAGTATTTTCTTAACGTGCTACCTGCTTATCTTTACAACTTGAGTTGCCATCAGTCATGAATTTCTAAACCATTTTTACCTGCCTTAACCAGGAAGAGACTCCCTTCTGGGAGCATCGGGGGATTGTCAAAGATCATTCCAATGATGATCTAGCGATGTTAGGCTTTCCCAGTTCCTGAAGAAATAATGTCAATAAGATGTGAAGCTTGAAAAGCACAGCAGGTCAGACAGCATCCCAGAAGGAGGAAAGTCAACATTTTGGGCTGAAACCCTTCATCAGGACTGGGGAGGGGGAGGGGAGCCCAGAAATAAATAGAGGAAGGAGGTGAGGCTGGAGGAAAGTTAGGTGGGATGATGATAGCTCGATGCAGGTAGGAGATTATTGTGATTGGTCAGTGGGAGGGATGGAGTGGATAGGTGAGTAGTAAGATGGATAAGTTAGATCAGGTCAGGGAGGTGAGGAGAGGAAGGAAGGATGGCCATAGGATAAGGCTGGGGGTGGAGGGATTTTGAACCCAGTGAAGTCAATGCTAAAGCCTTTGGGCAGTAAGCCCACATCCTGAAGAAATAACATTAGTTTACAGTGCAGTAGAATAATGTCAACAGTGCTAGCCATATTGGTATGGCTCTACTTTATTTTTAAACATGTCAGTGTGCTTAATACTGCACTGTGTCCTTGAGTTCAGCATTTCTTTGCAAACTGTAATTATGGCAGTTTAGTTATTGATCAGTCTTGTGAATTAAAAGATCAGAAGCGAGATCCACCCAAACAAGACCTTAATGAGGCAATTCTATTGCAAATAAAACAATCTTGCATGAACAGATTTGATTTGAGGGAGCACTTTATTTACAAGCAAGGAAACAACATTTGAACTTCTTAGCCCCCATCTTCGTTTAAAGAAAAATCTCCCCGTTTCGTGTTTCCTTGTTTTGAAGTTGCTTGAACTGTCTGATTCCTTGGCACCCACAACCATCTACAATCTCACACATTCATTCTAAATTGTCACTAATAGCAGGTCAGTAATAGATAGGACCCTTATCCTTTCCTCACACAGTCTTCATAGATGTGGGAAAAAAAAGTCTGAAATAAAAACAGTGTTGGGAAGATTCAGCAGGTCAGACAGAGGGAGATGTTAATGTATCAACTCACTGATCTTTTGTCAGCACTGCAAAATGTTAGAAGACAAATGAAAATCCTGCTTTTGACCAGGTCTGACGAAAGTTCATCAATCAGAAATATTACCTCCGCTTCCCTGTCCACAGATGCTGCCAGACCAGTTGACTATTTCCAATATTCTCTTGTTTTATTACCAAGATGTGAACTGGGGTCCTGCAATGGTCATGAGATGGACTCCAAGTGATTTTCTGCTTCTTAAACCTGAGGCACTGAGGTCAATGATAATGCTCCAATTGCTACCCCATGAACGTCTTGGTTCATATGGGTCAGCTTTTACAATGCCAGTACACTAACAAACTGAATCGAGTGAATTTAGTGATTTGCCCTTTTATAATTGACAAGGAAACTGGTGTTATCAACTTGATGGATAGCACTGTGTTGAGGTGGCTTTATAAAGTTGGCTGTAGTTCTGAAATCAAGCTGTTTGGGTCACGGTGTGCAGATTTGAGTTCATGTTTTCATTTAGTTTGCCAATTTAAAAGGGAGCTGTGACACTGCCTTCTGAGTGCATTTGATAGAAGAGAGGACTGGGTGATTTTGAGTGCAAAGAATTCTTTTCATTTACTTATCCAGAAATACCAGGTGGAACTGACCATTCTTAACCTAAACTGCCACCAGATAGCAATCTGATGCTTCTTTGCCTGGGCTGTGTACTTGCTACTCATTTTGGATGAGTATTTGGACATTAATCTCTGAGACAGTAGAGCAGGATAATTTTCAGAGGGAATTAGAAACAGGCATGAGTCGCTCAGGTTGTGACACTATTCACTCAATATTGCTTGATTCATTTATCTAACAAAAGTCCAACTGTGAGAACCCCATTTTTCCTGCACCATCAACCTCTTAGACACATAGAAACGTAGAAAATAGGATCAGGAGGAGGCCATTCAGCCCTTCAAACTTACTCTGTCATTCGACACGATCACTGCTGATCATCCAACCAGGAGTCAGCATTGCCTCTAGTTTTCTTTCAGGTTGTGCAGGCTCCCAAAGCTAATGCTGGGCAGTGACTTCTGTACCCAGAAATCGGTGATGTGATTGGCAAGCCAACACCAATTGCCATTCATGGAACTTTGAAAGGGCAGTACAGATGCACAGTCACTTTGTCAGAACCTTATTCACCTTAGGGTGAGCAATAATGTTCGGTGGCTCAGTGGTTAGCACTGCAGCCTCACAGCACCAGGCATCCAGGTTCAATTCCAAACTGTCTGTGTGGAGTTTGCACATTCTCCCCGTGTCTGAGTGGGTTTCCTCTGGGTGCTCTGGTTTCTTCCTACAGTCCAAAGATGTGCAGACTGGATGGATCGGCCATGCTAAATTGCCCGTAGTGTTCTGAGGTGTGTGGGTTATAGGGGGATGGTCTGGGTGGGATGCTCCAAGGGGCAGTGTGGACTTGTTGGGTCAAAGGGCCTGTTTCCACACTGTAGGGAATCTAATCTAATGTTTGATTCCTATACCCCTAAGAACTGTGCCTAATTCCCTCTTGAAAGCATTCAATTTTTTTTGTCTTCGACCATATTTTGTAGCAAGTAATCCTGTGCTAATAGAGGATTCCAAATTTCATGTATGGCAAGTAACTGGGAACATTTTATTTCAACCCAGGATCTGTGAGAAATAGGGGAGGGCCTTATTGGGTTTCCTTTATTTCAATCGTGGTGTAATGCAGCAAGGCAACATCCGTTTCCATTCTATGTCGTGTGAAATTCCATGGAAGTCAGGAGGAATAAATCCATTTTGCATTACAATTCACTGGGATCTCCTGTTATCCATTGAAATATAATGGGGAATATCCACATTCCCCGGACGTTTAATGGTTATTTGTATGATGTATGCCTGACTTTATTAACTTTAATAGTCGGTCTCTGAGGGAGCGGGTGCTCCCTTTCGAAATTATTGTTCTATTAAATCGATTTTGGCATTTAAGCAAATATCACTGAAATGTCAGCAGTTTGAGTGGCATTGTTCTCTGATGATATCCCTTATCCAAGTAGATGGAACAATTATCAATATTTGTAGAAGAGATATCTTTGTGAACGAAGTTGGGAATTCATTAAAACAGCGTTTTCCAAAAAAAAATGCAGCAGTGTAGCTATTTAGCAGAAAGGTGAGCCTGGCTGAGTTTTTCATGCTGACTATAGCCTGAAGGGGGCACTGAGTGGTTTCTTCAAATAAGAAGCAATCTACATATAGAGGGAGGGGGGAACGATTTTCAAACTCCCATCGTCGGAAAACAATTAAAAGAGTCTGGAAAGCACAGAAAAGTGGTGGATAATTCAGAAATGTGGCATTTAGCCACGTTTAAATTGAAATCTGGTGCTAAAATTAGATATAGACCATACAAATCTATGCCTTTTGTTTTCTCAGGTCAACCTTGGCTCATGTTCTACTTGTGTAACTTTTTATTGGTCTGTGGTGACATTTACTGTGTGGGGTGGCGTTAGCAGACGGAAGCCAGCGAGTTCCCTTGAGAGATGATAGTGGTGTTCAGTTCGTGCTATGCAGTTGTTTCAACTTGATGTCATTCTGCTAATTGCCGTTGCACTAGCACTGCCAAAACTGGATATAACCAGGGCTTCGATCACATGATGTCTCACCTTCAAACCCCTCTACCACCTTCCCTTGTTAATTGGAAACCACACAAAACTTTGTTTAGTGGATTGGAACATCTTTTTCATCTGCTGAAACAAACAATGTTTTTTTTAAAAAACAGCAGATGCTGGATAATTTGTATGTCAGACAGCCGGAGTGGAGAGAGAGGTGGGGTTTAACATTTCAGGTTGCTGACTGTTCACCAGAGCTATTCAACAGTGAAGGGCAGTCCCACAACGAAAACAAGAAATATAGAAACCAGGTGTAGAGGGGGCCATTCAGCCCTTCGAGCCTGCACCAATATTCAACAGCATCATTGCCTCCAAAACAAAAAGACAAACACCTCAAACTGGCTTCTCACACACCAGCTGAGGCAGCAGAATCAGAAGTGTAATGCAAATGGGCACCACTCGTAATCCCTGTCTAGGCTTCATTTCAGCTCTCGGACCATCCGGACAGGCTGAGGATGCAGTTTCTTGCTTGTTTACCTTAACGCAAACCCCATCTTCCTCAGCCATTGGGGAAGTTCCAGGAGTAAGGTGTTAGAATAATAATGATCTCCAAAGAACATTGACTTCAGTCGCGTGTCAATGTTGTTAGTTCTAAGAATAAGGGGTAAACCATTTCAGATTGAGATGAAGAAGAATTTCTTCACTCAGAGTTTTGAACCTGTGGAATTCTCTCCAACAGAAAGCTGTTGGGGCCAGTTCATTAGAGGGAGCTGGACACAGACATTAAGGCTAAAGGGATCGAGGGGTATGGGATAGGACACTGAAATTGCTTCATCGTTGATCAAGCAATTTCACTTTCTAAACCCATTTACAAAAATGGGGCAGGCATGTGGCAATCCATTATGGACTGAAGCAGGATTCATGAGTTTCTGCAGTATCGAGAACCTTCTCAATTTTCACTGATTACATTCACCATGGACGAATACTGCTAAAGTGGCAGTAGGGCTACCGACTCTCCTAATTGTCCTGGAAACAGTAGCAATGAAGTGAATAATTACCAGGGTACTGCTCTAAGCAACCTGGATGAAAAATCGGAGAGCATTGAAAAATCTCTTTAATTCATTATTTATTTGAGAAAGAGGGTGGGGTCTGAGAGTTGCTGCTCTATTAAAATTAAATGCTGGCTAATTGGCCAAAGAGAATCTGATTGGTTCCAGTTGGTAGTTTGTACGGATGTAATGCAGGGTACAGGAAGATATTCCAGAAGCACCACCAGGCCAGTAAGATTGAAGTGTCAACTTTGTGAAGCTACAGCACAGCACAACTGGCATGCAAAACAGCATAACAAACATGCTATAGACACACAGCCAACACATATAAACCCAACTCTGCAATTCAGCTACACACCATCACAAATAGCAGTGGATAATGAAACATTATGGGTGAAGCTTCATTCCTGTTCCCATCCTCAATAATTGGGAGGCTGAGCACATCAGTGGAAACAACAGGACCAAACACATCTTTTCGAATTCATTCATGGGATGAGGGCACTACTGTCTCGACCAGTATTTGTTGCCTATCCCTAATAGCCCATACGGCCGATAGGGTAAGGAGGGCAGTTTCCTTCTGACAAGGTCAATAATGAGCCAGAGATAATGGGAACTGCAGATGCTGGAGAATTCCAAGATAATAAAGGGTCTAGGCCCGAAACGTCAGCTTTTGTGCTCCTGAGATGCTGCTTGGCCTGCTGTGTTCATCCAGCCTCACATTTTATTATCAATAATGAGCCAGATAGGTTCTTCCAACAATCGACAATGGTATTTGATCATCGTTAGATTCTTATTTCTAGACTCTTATCCCACGATCTGCCAAGGCAGACCAGGTCCTCAGAACTTTACTTGCGTTTCTGGATTACTAGGCTAATGATAACACCACTTTGGAGTAGATCTGTACCTCAGGTTGTGGGTGTTTGGGTTGCTTGACTCACCAAGCTGCTTTGTTGTGGAGCAACAAACCAGCTCGGCGAGCCAACCAACCCCAACGATGACACCACTGGGCCATCACCTTTGCAAACAGTTTCAGCAAATTTGATTATTTCCATGTAGTTTCAAGAAATGGTTGAAGACATTTAATACTGCAATAATCCAGCAAAAGTACTAAAGACATGAGCTCCAGCACTAGCTACAACATAGCCAAGGTATTCCAGTAAAGTTACAGCACAGGCATCTACCCCACAGTATGGAAAATTGTCCAGCTATGTCTTGCCCACAAAAAGCAGATCAAATCCAACGCAACCCAATTATCACCCCATCAGTCTACTCCAGATCATCAGTAAGTTGATGGGAGATGTCATGAACAGTGCTAACAAGCTGCACCTACTCAGCAATAAGCCACTCACTGATACCCGTGATGGGTTCTGCCAGAGCCATTCAGTTCTTGACCTCTTCCCAGCTTTGGTCCACATATCGACAGTAGATTTGAACTCCCAGAGGTGCAGTGAGAGTCATTGCCCTTGTCATCATGTGAACATTTGATGATCTAAGCCATCAAGGATTCTTTAACAAAGCAAAGTTAATGGAAAATCAGGAGGAAGGTTGGAGCCATACAAAAGAGGATTGGTTGTGATTGTTGGAGGTCAGTCATTTCAGCACCAGGACATCTCTGCAGGAGTTCCTCCGAGCAGTGTCCTAGGCCCAACCACATTCAGCTGCTTCACTTATTATATGCCCTCCGTCATGAAGTTAGAAGTGGGAATGTTGACTGTTAGTTGCACAGTCCTGAACTCAGAAACTGAAGCTGTTTATGATGGGTGACATTCTGGCTTGGGCTGAGAAATAGCAAACAACGTTCATGGTACACAAATGCCATCTGTTAGAACAGAATCTATTCATCCCTCGCTGATATTCAGTAAACTGCTATTACTGTAAACACCCCTCTAACTGGAACTTACCATTGACATGAAGCTGAACTGAACGAGCCACATAAATACTGTAGTTATAACAGCAGATCAAAAGCTGTGAATTAGAACATAGAACAGTACAGCACAGAACAGGCCCTTCAGCCCATGATGTTGTGCCGACCATTGATCCTCATGTATGCACCCTCAAATTTCTGTGACCATATACATGTCCAGCAGTCTCTTAAATGACCCCAATGACCTTGCTTCCACAACTGCTGCTGGCAACGCATTCCATGCTCTCTCAACTCTCTGTGTAAAGAACCCGCCTCTGACATCCCCTCTATACTTTCCTCCAACCAGCTTAAAACTATGAACCCTCGTGCTAGCCATTTCTGTCCTGGGAAATAATCTCTGGCTATCAACTCTATCTATGCCTCTCATTATCTTGTATACCTCAATTAGGTCCCCTCTCCTCCTCCTTTTCTCCAATGAAAAAATTCTGAGGAGAAACCTCACCTACTGACTCTCTGAAGCCTATCCACCATCTACAAGGCACGTGTGAGGAGAGTGATGGAATATTTCTCACTTGACTGGATGAGTGTTGCTCTAGGAAGCTTAAAACAATCCAAGACAGAGCAACCTGTTGATTGCCACTCCTTTCACCACCATTGTACAACATCAGTGTACACATCTCGCAAGATGTGTAACTCCTTCAATAGCTTTGTTCTCCTGCACTGCATGTTAGCACGCCATGTTAAGATTCTACAGGATGTTGGTGGTGCCACTTTTGGACTACTGTGTACAGTTCTTGCCACCCCTCTATAGGAAGGATATTATTAAATTGGAGAGGTTATTTATAGATTTACCAGGATGTTGCCAGGAGTGGAGAGTTTGACTTATAAGGAGAGACTGGGACTTTTCTCACTGGAGTGAAAGGGGTTGAGGGTGGTTTTGTAGAGGATTATAAAATCATGATGTGTATAGCGCAGGTGAATAGCAAAGCTCTTTTTCCCTAAAGAGGGGAAGTTAAAAACTAGAGGGCATATCTTTAAGGTGAGAGGAGAAAGATTTAAAAAGGACCTAATTGGGCAAGTTTTTTATACACCGAGTGTGTGATGAGCTGCCAGTGGAAGTGGTAGATGCTGGTACAGTTAACAACATTTAAAAGACATTTAGACAGGTACATGAACAGGAAAGGTTTAGAGGGATATGAGCCAAATGCAGGCAAGTGGGGAAACTGGTCAGTATTGATGAGTTGGACTGAAGGGTCTGTTTCCATGCTGTATACTTCTATGACTGTAAGACAGCAGGTACAAGGGAACACCACCAGCTGCCATTTCCCTCCCAGCCACATCCAATCACACATTATTATTGTTATCCCTGGGTTCAAATCTTTGGAATTTCCTTCCCGACAGCAGGAATGGTGTAACTTCACCAGATGAACTGCAGCGGATCAGGAAAGCAACTCCGCACCACCTTCTCCAGGCCAATTTGTAATCCAAAGTAAGTCCTTGCATAGCCAGCAAGGCCCACGTTCTGAAAGAATAAACTTTTAAAAAGGTCGGGTGTGTTGGCAGGTGAATGGCAGAAATTTGGGGGTTGGGGTGGGTAGGATGGTTGTGAATAATTTTAGGCATCTTCCTTGGTAACATCTAACAGGAGTTAGCAGTGTTAGGTGCCAGAATGTCTGTAGAGCTTTCACCTTCATGGGCTTGCACCGTCAGGACAGTTGGGTGGGCAAGAGAACTCAGTTTTCACTTTCCTATCTGAATGAAGCTCACTGCCATGGGAAAATCATCAGGCCATTAATGGTTAATTGTCAAGAAGCCTGACATATGCAATCCTTTAGAGATTAAAAATTATCAAACTTTTACTGACAAAAACTATTTTTAGAATTGTGCAAAATGCCTCTTCAACAGCATAAGGCCATGTTTCGGTCTGAGCCGCTATCATCTTTCATTGGGAAGCAAAACAAATCCCATATCAGTGAGATAAGTGTGAAAGAAATAGCTTCTTTTATTTTTGTATCTGTTGTTCAATAACCGGTTCAGAGTCCGCAGAGGCATTTCTGTCACCGTAAGATGTGAACCTTCCACTGCTGTGAAATTAGCAACTCAGCAATTTACAAAATCTCGATTCCTTGTCTCCCTCAAGATAATCAGGCGCCCTTTTCCAATGACATGAAGGCCACATGACTGCTGCTGAATGATTTGTCTTCTGTTCTCCTGAAGCTGCTGGCTCGCGCTGGGGTATGAATTAACTGGTGTCAACTGGCTGTCATTTCCACATTTCAAGTAGATATTCCTCAAAGGCATATGAGTGTCATTAAGCTGTTTGACTGTCTGGGGCTTCACAACCAAACCTGAGCACTCTGTCTTCACCCACCCTCAGTGGCCTGTAGTTGCGTGTTCAAGCAGAAGTCACTTGGTGACAAACAGGAACAGATTTAGAAAAGAAAACAATTTGCCAGAGTTGGGGAAACCAAGCGGAAGCTTGGGGACCGCTTTGCAGAACACCTCCGCTCGGTTCGCAATAAACAACTGCACCTCCCAGTCGCGAACCATCTTAACTACCCCTCCCATTCCTTAGCGACATGTCCATCCTGGGCCTGCTGCAGTGCCACAATGATGCCACCCGAAGGTTGCAGGAACAGCAACTCATATTCCGCCTGGGAACGCTGCAGCCCAGTGGTATCAATGTGGACTTCACAAGCTTCAAAATCTCCCCTTCCCCCACTGCATCCCTAAACCAGCCCAGCTCGTCCCCGCCTCCCTAACCTTTTCTTCCTCTCACCTATCCCCTCCTCCCATCTCAAGCCGCACCTCCATTTCCCACCTCCTAACCTTATCCCGCCTCCTTGACCTGTCCGTCCTTCCCGGACTGACCTATCCCCTCCCTGCCTCCCCACCTATACTCTCCTCTCCACCTATCTTCTCCTCTATCCATCTTCAGTCCGCCTCCCCCTCTCTCCCTATTTATTCCAGTTCCCTCTCCCCATCCCCCCTCTCTGCTGAAGGGTCTAGGCCTGAAACGTCAGCTTTTGTGCTCCTGAGATGCTGCTTGGCCTGCTGTGTTCATCCAGCTCCACACTTTTTATTATCTTGGATTCTCCCAAAACTGGCTGTGGCTATTTCTTTGGAGCATCCAGCAGAGGGCGACCAAGAGGGAGAGGCAGCACTTTGGCACATATATTAGAGCCTGGAATCAGTCACCTGCACTGAAGAGCAGATTGTCTTAGACCTGGTATTAAGGAGTGCTTATGGTCCAAATGCTGCACTACGGTAGTGTTTCTCCCCATCGAACCCCCCTGCTCTTCCCCCCCCGGCTTTCTCTTTGGCTTGAGACGTTCCAATGAGCAGCGGCTCAGCAAAAAAATTACATGTAATTGCAGATAAAATCATATTAATTGTCCTCTTTAGTCTTAGAGCAGATGAGGTGGAAGTTAGGGCAGTGGCATGCATCACCTGCAGGACATGGGAGCTCCGGAAGACTTCCGTCATCTGGAAGTGCACCCAGCTGTCACTCCTGGGAGACCGTGTTAGGGAGTTGAGGCTGGATACACTCAGAAACATCCAAGATGCTGAGCACATTATAGATAAGAGTTTTAGTGAGGTGGCCACACCTAGTTAAAAACCTGGACTGCGTCGGTGGTAATCTCCAGATTACTTCCAGTGCCACATGCTAGCGAGGGTAAGTACAGGAGGCTATGTCAGATGAATGCGTCGCCCAGTAATTGGTGCAGTGGACAGGGATTCACATTCTTAGATCATTGAGATCTTTTCTGGGACAGAGGTGACCTGTTCAGGAGGGACAGGTAGCACCTGAACTGGAGGGGGCCCAGTATTCTAGTGGGCAGATTTGCCTATGCTATGAGGGAGGGTTTAAACTCGATTGGTGGGCGTTGGGGGAGTGGGGTGGAATCTTCCACAGCAGGGAGGCAAGTGCTAGGCTGGGAGGAGATACAGTATTCAGAAATCGCAAGTTGAAGGGACAGGTCAGGCTGGAACAGGGACAGGGATCAAGAAATGCCTGCTGGATCAAATTGCATCCAATTCAATGCAAGAGGGCTGACAGGTAAGGCCGATGAACTCGGGGTATGGATAGGTATGTAGGACTGGGATATTTATAGCCATTACAGCAACATGGCTAAGGGAGGGACAGGACTGGCAGCTTAATATACCAGGGTACAGATGCTTTAGGTGGGTCAGAGGGGGAGGAAATTGGGGAGGGGGTGTTGCATTTTTGATTTGAGGGGAGTATCACAGCAGTAGCCAGAGATGACATAACTGAGGGGTCATCCAGTGAGGCTTCATGAGTGGAGCTAAGAAATAAGGAAAGGAGATGGCGGTATTATTGGGGTTGTACTGCAGGACCCCAAATAGTCAACAGGAATTAGAGGACTAAATATGCAGGGAGACTGGGGAGACTTGCAGGAGCAATAACGTCGTCATTGCCGGGGATTTTAATTTTCCTAACATAGACTGCGACTGCAGTAGTATTAAGGCCTTAGATGGGGTGGAATTTGTTAATTGTGTTCAGGAAAGTTTCCTCAAGCAGTATATAAAGGGTACTCAGGAAGGGGAAAAACATGACCTACTCTTGGGAAGTAGGGCAGGACAGGTGACTAAGGTGACAGTGGGGGAGCACTTTGGAACCAGAGACCACAGTTCTATTCATTTAAAATAGTTATGGAGAAGGACAAAACTGGTCCACAGGTTCAAGTTCTAAACTGGGGCAAGGCAAATTTTGATGGAATTAGACAGGAACTTGCAGGGGTTGATTGGATTAGTTTGTTTGCTGGCAAAGGGACCTCCAGCAAATGGGAGTGTGATAGCAAGTGTGACATGTAGAGTTCAAGGTCTGTATCTTACCGTGAGGACGAAGGGCAAGGTTGGCAGGAGTAGGGAACCCGGGATGACAAGAGATATTGAGGCATTAAGCTGAAAAAAACAAGGCATGGCTCAGGTTCAGGCAACTGGGATCAAGGGAATCCCTGGAGGTACACAGGGGGTACACGAGTTTACTGAAGAAGGAAATCCAGGAAGGCAAAAAGGAGGCACAAGATGGCTTTGGCTAAGAAGATTCAGGTGAATCCAAAGAGATTCTTTAAATATATTTAAGGAAAAAGAATAACTAGAGAGACAATAGGACACCTCAAGAACCAAAGTGGATATGTATGTGCAGAATGGCGTGAAATGGGCGAGGTCCTCAATGAATATTTCACTTCCGTGTTTATCGTGGAGAAAGGCATGAACACTTGAAAACTCAGGGAAGTTAGTGACGATATCTAGGAACGGCTAGGAGGAGGTGGTGTTGGACATATTAGAATGTATGAAGGTAGATAAATCTCCTGGCCCTGACCAGATATATCCAAGAACCCTGCAAAAGGCTCAAGAAGAAATTGCAGTGGCCCTGCATGATATATTTACATCATTGTTAGCCATGGGTGAGGTCCTGGATGACTGGATGGTAGCGAATGTTGTGCCCTTATTCAAGAACGGCTGCAGAGAAAATCCTGGAAACTTTGGACCAGCAAGCCTAACATCTGTGATAGGTAAGTTACTTGAGATGATTGAGGGATAAGATAGAAATGCATTTGGAAAGACAGGGTTTGATCAGGAGTAGTCAACATGGCTTTGTGTGTGGGAGATCATCCCTTACAAACTTTCTAGAGTTCTTTGATGTGACCAAGAAGGTTATGTGGGCAGGGTGGTAGACACATATGGATTTCTATAAGGCCTTTGGTTCCGCTTGGTAGGTTAGATTTCATGGAACCCAGGGAGAGCTGGCAGATTGGATACACAATTGGCTTGATGCTTGGAAGCAGAGGGTAATGTTGGACTGGAAGCCTGTGAGTAATGGTGTTCCTCAGGGGTCAGTGCTGGACCCATTGCTGTTTGTCATCTATATCAATGATTTGAATGAGTATGTACAAGGCATGATTAGTAAGTTTGCAGATGGCACTAAAATAGATGGTATCATGGACGGAGATGAAGATTATCAGAAATTGCAGTAAGATCTTGATCAGCTGGGGAAGTGGGCTGAGAAATAGCAAACGGAGTTTAATATAGATAAGCGTGAGGTGTATTGCATTTCGGAAAGTCAAATCAAGGTAAGAGCTTCATGGTGAATGGTAGGGCCTTGAGGAGTTTTGTGGAACAGAGGGCCCTTGGTTTTCAAGTGCACGATTCTCTGAAGGTGGAATCACAGGTAGGCAGGGCAGTGAAGAAGGCTTTTGGCACACTGGCCTTCATCAATCAGGGCATTGAGTATAGAAGCTGCAAAGTTATGTTGCAGATGTACAGGATGTCAGTGAGCCTATACTTGGAGTATTGTGTTCAGTTCTGATTTCCTCACGGTAGGAAGAATGTTATTAAACTGGAAAGAGTGGAGAAGAAATTTATTAGGATGTTGCCAGTACTCAAGTCTGAATTATAAGGAGAGGTTGGCAAAGCTAGGACATTATTACTTTAGAGCACAGGAGACTGAGGGAGGAGATCGTATGGAAGTGTATAAGATCATGAGAGGCATGGATGGGGTGAATGCACTCAGTCTTTTTCCCAGGGTTGGGGAATCAAGGACCACAGGGCATCAGTTTAAGATAAGAGGGGAAAGAATAAAATGGGAGTCTGAGGGTCAACGTTTTTACACAGAGGGTGGTACACACATGGAATGAGCTGCCAGCGGAAGTGGTTGAGGCGGTAACATTAACAACATTTAAAAGGCATTTGGAGAAATGCGTGGATAGGAAAGGTCGAGAAGGAAATGGACTTAGCTTGAATGGACAGTTCGGTCGACATGGACCAGTTTGGGCCGAAATGCCTGTCTCTGTGCTGTGGGATTCTATGACTTTATAACTCTATTTATCTGCCTCTTGGAAGAGTCAGTAGCTGGATTAGGTGGTGTCTTTTATGGTTTGTTTCTAGCCCTAAATAAATGTTTTAGGAGCTGGCTAGGGACAAGGGTGTGTGTGGTTGGCTGCTTTGGGAAATATAAATGTTTATTGTATAGACGGTGTGATCCCATGGTTCCAGCTATTGTCTCTAACACCAAAATGCTAAGACTAATTGAGATATTCCCACTGCAGCATTGCTGAAACCAATTAATTGAAAAGCAAACTGGAAAATTTTCTAATCTGAAGGATGGAAAAGGCAAATAACTTTGAGATGAAATTCAAGATGTGATCTCATGGCCAGGAATTCAACACACTGGCATAGTGCTCCGACAACCAAGTGGTATATCTGCAGCTAAACATTTGCTTAGACTGTCTGCTCCGACTAGAACCAGTTTCTGTTCATTCTTCAATTTACAACAACAATTCACAAAGCACTTGTCAACGTAATAAAATTCCCTAATATGTTTCTCAAGGGCATTCGAAAACAAAATACAACATTGAACCACACAAAGGGGAATTAAAGCTTGGTCGAAGAGGAAGTTTTCAAAAAGTGTCTTAAAATAAAGAAAGCAATGCGGTGATGTGTAGCACTGGAATTCCAGAGCTTGGGACCTAGGCTTCTGAAGGCAAGGCTAACAATGGTAAAGCAATTTTTAAAAATTCTTCCTGGGATGTGGGCAATGCTGGCTAAGCCAGAATTTATTACCCATCCCTAGTACTCTTGAAGGTAATCACCTTTTTGAACATCTACAATCCATGAGATTCTCCCACACTTCAGTTAGGCAAAGAATTTTAGGATTCTCATCGAGTGACAGTGAAAGGCCAGAGATAGAGCTCCAATTCAGGATAGTTTGTGATTTGGAAGGGAACTTGCAGGCGTTAATGTTTCCAAATGCCTGCAGCCTCTGTCCTTTTAGTGGAAAATCAAAGTTGCTCAAGAGAGCAGAATTCGAAGAACTTTGATATTTTAAAAGGTCGTGGGTTTTAGGAGATTGCAGAAATGGAGAGGAAGGAGGCCACAGAAGGATTTGGAAACAAAGATGAGAATCTTAGAATCAAAATGTTGTTTGCCTGGTATGCAACGTAGGTCTATGTTGCACTGTCCTTACCGCTCTCCGTAAACTCTATAACTGTAAAATGTGATTAGAGGCATTTCTAGGAACAATACGTATACATTGTATTAGTAATACAAATCTTGCTTATAAAATGTCTCAAGAAGCTTCACACAGTCAGTTAACTCTAGAAGAATGATGGCTATAGGTATGTGGAAGAATATCATAAGCAATCACCGGTAACTTTGTAAGAATAATCCCCAAATTCTCAGAGAGATAGAAAATCAAGTGTGCCTTGAAATTTCAGAGAGGTGTAGGGGATTTTACCTATCCCAAATATTAATTTAGATTGTGTTTTATGTGCAGGGTAGGAAGAGAGAAATATTCTTAAATTGTATCCAGGGGAAGTTTTTAGCCAGTATGTAGTAAATCCAACAAGGGCAGTTGTGGGCCTAATATTTCAAAATGAGCCAGGGCAAGTAGAACTGTAGAAGTAGTGGAATGTTTTGGAGATAGTGACCAAGACTCAGTTAGATTGAGACTAGCTATGGAAAAGATTAAAGATGGACTTGTCATAAAAGTTCTGAACTGAGGATAGGCTAATCTTACTGAAGTAAGGTAAGACTTGACCCGTGTGGTTTGAGAGCCGTGGGAGGCAGTCAAAGAGCAAACAGTGTGTGCACAAGGCAAATACATTCCCATAAAGACAAAGGCAGAACCAGGCTGGAGAATCCTGGATGTCCGGTGACCTGATGGCTCAGTGGTTAGCACTCCTGCCTTACTGTGCCAGGGACCCTGGTTCAATTCCAGCCTTGGACAACAGTCTTGGTGGAGTTCGCACACTCTCCCCTAATTTGTGCAGGTTTCCTCTGAGTGCTCCGGTTTCCTCCCACAGTCCAAACATATGCAAGTAAGGTGGAGTAACCAGGGGAAATCCAGGGCTATAGGATAGGGGGCTGATTCTGGGTGAGATGCTCTTTAGAAAGTCATTGTGGACTTGTTGGGCTGAATGGCCAGTTTCCACACTGTAGGGATTCTATGAAAATTTTAGGATCAAGGAAAGAAATAGAAGCTTATGGCAGATACTTGAGGACTCAATGTGTCAGAGTTCATAGAAGAGCATAAAAATATAGGGAAGAGCTTAAAAATAAAATTGGGAAAACTAAGAGAGTGCATGAGAAAGCACAGGTAGGTAGAATAATAGGAAACTTAAACGGGAGTTTTAAATATATAAGGAGCAAGAGGGTAACTGGGGAAGGATTAGGCCCCATAGTGTACCATAGAGACAATGTGGGTATGCACCTTTGAAAATATGCCCGCGGTCCCTAGTGGGTCTTCAGAATGGGGAAAAAAAGAGCAGGTATAATCATCATGGTGGAAGACTGTGAAATATGTGAAGAAATTAATATGAGGAAGAGGTTCAAGTGGGTTTAGCAGCATTGAAAATGAATTAACCCACAGACCCAGACAATAAGTATCCCAAGTTGTTGACGGAGGCAAAGAGAGATATATCCGAGATCCTGGCAGTATTTTAACCCTCTCTGGCCACAAGTGCCAAGGCTTTGGCTAATGTCCACCCAGTATTTAAAAAGAAAAAGGTGCAAGGGATAGATCAGGAAAATACAGGCCTCGTGGTTGAACCTTGATGGTGGAGATGTTTTTGGAAGACAGACAGACTCTTTATGCACTTGGCTAGACACGGATTAATCGGGTGTAGTCAGCATTGATTTGCTAAGGGGAGGTCACGTGACAAATTTGATCCACTTTTTCTAGGAGGGTCGATGAGGATAATCAAATTGATGCGGTCTACATCTATTTTAGCAAGGTTTTCGATGAGGCCCCTCATTACGAAAGTGGTCACAAAAGTAAGAGCAGGGTGGGGTCCAAGGCAAAGTGATACATTGGATTCAAAATTGGCTGACAGGCAGGAAGCAAAGATGACAGTGATGTTTCTGGATTGGAGCCCGTTTCCACTGAGGTTCTGCAGGACTCGGTGCCGGGACCCTTGCTGTTTATGGTATACATGAATGACTTGGACTTAAATGTAGAAGGTATGGCAAAAAGATTGTGGAATACACAACAATTGGTTGTGTGGCAAATAAGGAGGAGAATAGCTGTTACCTGTAGGACAATATCAATGGAATGGCAGAGCAGTAGCAAATTAAATTTAATCTAGAAAAATGTGAGCAAATGAACTTGTGAAGAGCCAACAATTATATTATGAATGCTAGGACCCTGGAAAGTACTGAACGTCAGAGGGACCTATGTGTGCAGAACCACAGATCCTTGAAAATAGCAGGGCGGGTAGGTAATGTGAATAAGAAGACAAATGATAGAGGAATGTAAGAATATCAAGTATGGGATGGATAGAAAGGCACTTTATCCATGAGTAAAGGGTCAATAACCAGGGGACACAGATGTAAGATCAGAGGTAGAAGACCAAGAGGCGATTTGAGGAGAAACATCTCTCATCTACAGAGCAGTGGGAGTCTGGAACTCATTGCCTGAAAGAGTGAGTGAGTCAGAAACTAATGTAACATTTAAACAAATATTCACTTGCGTTGCCATAGCCTCCAGGGCTATGGGCCAAGAACTGGAAAATGGGATTAGTTTAGTCAGAAACAAACACAGAATATGCTGGAGAAACTCATCAGATCAGACGTCATCTACTAAGAGAGAAGCAGAGTTAATTTTTTGAATCTGGTATGATTCTTCTTCGGCTCTTAGACAGAGTTGTACTAGACTCAAAGTTGACTCTGTTTCTGTCTCTGCAACACTGCTGAGTTTCTTCAGCTACTTTGTGTTTGTTTCAGATTTCCAGTATCCACAGTAAATTGCTTTTATTTTATTTTAGTCAGATGTTTGACTGGCCTGGGCACCATGGACTGAATATTCATTGGATGAATAACCAGTTCGTTTGCTTTTGGAAGTGTCATTTGAAGGAATGATAGGGAATTTGGGGGAAATCCCAGCCTTTTTTTCAGTTTTATCATTATTAACGTTCATCTGGAACATTGTAACATAGACAGAGCAAAAAATTGTGAAGATTGCTCATGATCTAGGCTATACGTAAAGAATATTATCACTTTCATTTATCAATGTTAGTTATAGCAGTGAATATTAATATCCACCAAATTTACCATCAAACCTACCATACCTATTTTCCCCTCGAGTATTTATGTCTCCTCTTAAGAGGCTGACTGCTGAAATGAAGCTGTTGGCAAATGGATTATTATAAGTGGCTTTTATTTGATTTAGGTCATTCACCCATACCTGCCCTCCGTAGAGTAATACAGTTTTCTTTCCCCCCCCCCCCCCCATTATATCCCCATGGCATGCAAATTTATTTCATTCAAAGCCTCCCTCAATTTGAAAAGGTTTACACCACAGAAACTTGAAAGATGCTTCTTCAAAGTATGTTCTTAGATGTTGCAAAATAAATTCATACCAGGCTTTCCTTTCTGTTTTGCCACGATGATTCTATAATTCAAAACAGACAGCAATGTAAGACATGTTCAGAGTTGACCAGTGGAACCAATTCACAATCCATGCATCAAATAGTTCTTTAACCAGTAACGCTTTGTCTGTCACAATCTTTTGTGGTTTCTTTTCTACTGAAATATCTGTGCTTCTCGGCATTCCCCATTCTTCCAGATATACTCTTCCCCTTCTCGGTATCCATGCAGTTGACCCTCATAAATGGTCTTCTGATTTATTCTACCACAAGGATGCCAAAGCTGTTGAACCCCTAACCTCCTTGGAGGCTTTCCTTCCCCTTATCATTGTGTAGGCTTTCAAACTAAAATTTGCCATTGTTGCTTCAAGACTTGGTGATTTATTTTGTCTTCTATTCTTTACAGCTTTTGTGATGCCTAGCAGATTGGCAGTTCTCTCCGACAACTAAAAGTGAACAAACCAACTATATTTAAATTCTGTATACTTGTGTTGAATAAAGGGTCTATTACTGTTTCCAACTGAGGCTCACTCTTTTCTTGGGAATAAGGACCAGGTTGGATTTGAGGCCTTTGTCTTTCTGCTGGCTAACATGATCAGCTTTCTGTGGCAGTTGCGCTAGGTTTTCCAGGTTGTATGCACAATACAGAGTAAAAAATGTCTGTGCACTGAGAGTGCTGCCAAAATTTGAGAGAAAGAGGGTTGAACTTTGGCCTAAATATTCATTTAACACTCTTCACCTTTACTTGAGCTCCTAACTTTTTTGGTCAAAGTTGCTCTCCCCCTAGACAACAGAAGTAGGGAGGGAAACAAAGGTTAACAAAAAATATAGGAAGACTTGGCAAAAGTAGGTATGGTATTTAAATTGTTACCTGCTTAAAATGGGATTACTGATCTTCGTTATTCTGGTGCTGCTGTCATAATAAATGCATCCCTGATCTGTGAGTACATTTTATGTCTGCACTGTTACTGTTTGTTTCTACTTAACAGTGCAAAAGCTAAGAGCGAACAAAAAAGGTTGAAACTTGGAGATGAAGAGTTCTCCGGACTTCCTGGTAGGCTAAAGGATGGTTACTTGCCAAAACTGAAGTATAAATACTCTGAGAAACTGTCATTTTTTAAATAAAATAAACCAGCCACTGAACGTGTGGCATATCACCAGGAAGGTTATTGACACAAACCGTATAAATAAATGGATTTTTAAAAATTAGATTTGCTTCTAGAGAGTTTGAGTATGGTGAGATAGCAGATGAGAATGGTTGACACCTATCCATTCAGACCGAATGGTGTAAAAGATGCCATTTGTTGCAACTGAGTGGAGAATTCAGCAGTTTTGCAAACGGCTTTTCTCCCTCCACATGGTCACCAAAATCAAGCAATTTCATCACTCACTCATCTGCTGTATGGGATTGTGCTATGTACAATCTGGGGGATATGTTTATCTCCTACAATAATCGCGACTATCCGGCTAAATGCTAATGCATTCTGTTCTTTTGTGTAAGTGCCATTGAAGTTGTTTGATTGCATCTCATGCTATTATTAGTCAAGTACAAATTCAGATTCTGCTGTGGAGCATCTAAGAGAAGACTGTTTTCACACATTTTATCAGTGGTTGACTAAAGCTCTTTTTTTTAGCAAGAAGAGAGAGAGAAGACTATTTTACACATGAAAGGAATTTAAAAGTTCCATCGGAACAGCTTAAAAACTGGTAACGGAGAGAAACACAATTATTATTATGTTTAAACAGATTATGAAATTCCAAAGCACCAAACTAAGTGGGTTTTGTACAATTTGCTCCCTCGTGTTCGTTTAGGTTCATGCACAAAAGGAAGACTTCCTTTGAAGTGATTTGTCCAGATACTTTCAATTCTTTCATGGGATGTGGAATTTGCTGACAAGGCCTGTACTTGTTGGTCATCCTAACTGCCCTCCATATGGATGACTTGCTTGTCTTTTTCAGAGGACAGTTGAGAACTAATCGTATTGCTGTGTGTCTGGAGTCGCATATAGGCCAGGCCGGGTATGGTTGGCAGATTTCCTTCTCAACAGGACATTAGTGAAGCAGAACGAAAACAAAGAACTACTGATGCTGGAAATCTGAAACAAAAACAGAAAAACAGGTCACTGCATCTAAAACGTTAACTCTGACTTTTCTCCACAGATGCTGCCAGACCTGCTGAGTTTCTCCAGCAGTTTCTGTTAATGCTGGTGAACCTGATGTGTTTTTACAGGAATCAATGATGTTGTGGTTATCAGTACTCAGACTCATGTAATACTCTGGATTTATTCATTGCATTTAAACCCCACCAGCTCAGATATTATGGGTCACCCGGAGTTTCCCTGCAAAACTGGAGCCAAGATACTGTTACTAATACCAATCTCTACATTTATCCAGATGCTTCAACCTTCTCAAATGTTTTCACTTGGAAGCTTTTCATTTTGCATCGATGGAACTTCACCACTTTGAGCTTGGAAGAGCAAAATTGACAAGCCAAGTTTGTTTAAGTAGTTGGAGACACAGACTGATGCTGGCATTATTCCCGTAGAAATGGATCAGCTTCCAGTAGCTTGTCCCAATGACTCAATTTTGTGCATAAGTCAGAAAAGCGACCAGCAATTGTCTATTTTGCCATGAAAAACATCAGTTGTCTCTGATCCTGTGCTGATCCAGGAAAAGTCAGCAGGTTGTAGGCGTGAATGGACGGCTTGGCTGGTTTACTATTTTCCCTCTGTAACCTAGGAGTTCTGAAGCTAATACTGTAACATACTTTATTATATCAGTTGTATTAGAACCCAGATATCAAATCTCTCTCACTCAGACAGCTCCTTGAGATCGAGGGTGGTCACATATTAAGAGAGAGAACACAGGAACCTATTCTTTACACACTTAGAAGCTTTCATTTACAGAGGCACATATTGCATATCATGCACTTCAAAACGACAATGTGAGCATAATTATAACTCCCCAATTAATTACCAGAATCAGAATACAATTAACAGCTGCACTGACCGTCTGAGTGCTTGCTCGGATCTAGCCTTGGAACACCAGCTTGGTCTGTACTATTAAACTGAATACCGCCCAGCCTCGCTGCTGCTGAGCTAATCTTACCTGTGTTCAGCTGTGAGGGAATAAATGGTGCCCAGTGGAGACCAGCTGTTACTTCACAGGACCTTAGGGAAGGAATCTAGGGACATGCATCGTTTCATTGTTGCACATGAACTGGTGTCAAACAGACAACAAAACAAAGCCTGCGAAGCAGGGTAAGTAGGCAAAGGAGAAAACAATGGAAACAGGTATTATGGTTTGTCAGTCTAGTTATATCTGTTGCAATACGAGCAAAGAATGTGCTGCTGTAGTCCTTATTTAAACTCCAAACTGCATGCACTAACATCCGTCAAATCTAGTAAAGCATTGATCAGAAAGCATTTCTATGAAAGAGAAGCCATTTATAGGTTGAGCTACCAGACCAATGAATACTTGCCCATCATCAATATAAATTATTCATTTCCCCTCTACCAGCCATTTTTGCAAGGGTGGGTGGGTCTGAAACTTCCCTTGGTCATGATGTGGCTGGGCCATTTCTGAACAGTAACCTTTCAGAAAAGAATCTCTCAATCTAAAAATAACCTAGCCACCATGACTACGCCTTAGAAAAATAAAATGATATCAAGTCTTTCTCACCCTTGGAGTTTCTGCAGTGTTTTGCAGCTGATTAGGTAATTATGAAATCTAGTCATTTTTGTAAGGTAGGAAACATGACAAGCAATTTGTACACAATAATGGCTCACAAACAGCCATGTGATAAAGGCCGGAAAATCTGCTTTGATAATGTTAGTTCAAGGATAGCTATTGACCAAGTCACTCTTGATAGCTTTGGAGATAGCAAGAACTGCAAATGCTGGAGTCAGATTCATTACAGTGTGGAGCTGGAGGAACACAGTGGGTCAGGCAGCATCCATGGTGCGTAAAAGTCAACGTTTCAGGTTAGGAGCCCTCATCAGTTCTTTCAGCTCCACTCTGCATAGCTTCTGCTTTTCTTCCATTTACACATAGGATCTCTACTATTCACCTGAGAACGGGCAAGGTCTCAGTTTAGTATCTCCAGATTAACTATCAATCTCTTTGTCCACAAATTGGTTATTGGCTTCCTATGAATAGCAATGACTGCAAATCTATTGGCTGTTCAACCCTATGCGATGTTCTAAAGGATGTGGTAAGCTCTAAACAAACACGACATTTTTCTTCTGTCTGTTCCCACTTTAGAGACTCAAATATTGATCACGTATTTCTTACCTGTTGCCTTTTTATCATTCTCCAGTCTATGTAGTGGAAGCTGAAGCCCTCTCTTTGCAAAGCCTGCAACGGAGAACAGCCTCCTTAAATAATCAGTAGAAGATTACATTAGAATCGTAGATTACTTTGCTTCAAAAGTAAAAGTCACTCTTCTGAAGTGGTAATCATGACCACTGGTGCTGAGTGAGCATGTCTGTCACTTGGCTTGACATGTAGGCAGTAGACTTTCTAAAAGTGTGCCAACCAGAGAAAGCCATTCAGCCCCTCAGCTGTACTTGTACATAGTGTCACACTTGTATGGAGAATGGTGTGCTTGTGGTCATGCAATCATTTATTTTTTTTCTAATGACCATTTAAAATAAAATTGACATTTTCTTTATTCAAACTGGTATTTGCCTGTTAATTTAGGTGCAACTTGCATTGCTTCTAGTTTGTGTTAAATTAAAAGCTACGACAATTAGAATTGTGTTGGTAATTTCTTCATTTGGGGCTCATGCAATCAATTGGGTCATCTTTGTTCTGCAGGATTATGATATATGCATCCAAAATTACTTCTTTTTTCCATTAGCCCCACAAATGGTAGGTCTTTCCTTTTCCCCCCTCTGAGTGGAACATGTAAACTAAGTTGTCAGCTATGGGGGGAAAATCATCTTGATATGAGTTTCAACAATATAATTGCCCAGACTAAACCTGTTTTGAGACGAAGCACGTGTCAATGTAAAATATTTTGTTTATTGTCATTTTGATCATCATCAATGTCAACAAAAAATATTGAAAGGAAGGATTCACAGAAATTGTATGATTGACCACGTAAAAAGAATTCTGATTCAGGCTGTAGGTATGTCCTAAGTCTGGAACATTTTGGCACAGTTAGTTCAGTTGGCACAAATCTTGAGGTGCAATATTGGATCATATACACAAGGAAGGCCTTGGGTTTAAATTCCACACTTCAAGTTTGATTCGCTTAACAAATATTGTTAAAGGATTGCTGCACATGACTTGAGCATTTGTGGGCTGCAGTCAAAAACATTCCATGAGTGTTTTTAGTCGATTACTATTGAGTGGCCACGTTGGAGATCAGATAGAATTGAGTTTGCTCTGATTTGACTTGACCAATTACTGTCACGTATACTGAGGTACAGTGAAAAATGTCACCTTATGTCCTTTAAAGGCAGATGGTGCTTTATAAGTACGTCAGGGTAGCAGAACAGAGAGCAGAATAGAACGTAACAGCCTGATTTATGGACTAGGTAACAAATCAGCCAGTGATCAGCCCAACAGCCACTGAAGACATGTGATAAATAAATGTGAAATAGAGCTTGTTGGAAATCTGGTAAGAAAAAGACAGAAGTACAACATTGTCCATGACTTCAGGATGATGACAATAGTTGGCATCCTTCTAGCTGTGATAAATGATGGGAATATAGCCCCAGAGCTTTGATGTTAGATGAGATAATGTGTAGCATTTCTGTTAATGGCTGGCAGACTGGAAAGGCAAGGTCCATCACAACAGCCATATGTGGCACTGCCTCTTCCCAGGGCAAGATATACCTCAGCGTATTTTCAGGGCTGGCTTTGCTTTTGACCTTTTTGGAACCATACATGTGTTCTGGTGGTGAGTTCCTACCCACTGTCGGTATCATTAGTTATATTGATTACGAGCTAGAGTTTGCCACTTGGCATGGTTGACATTGAGGGATTTCATGTCTCTTTTGGCAGCATTTTTGCACTGGACATTTGTACAACCTAGGGGCTGTTGGCATGGACTACTTCCTATTTTGAATATTTGGGCATCTGGCCATTTTTCATCCTATATACGTGCATACAAGTGTGATGAAGGTAATTTCTTCTAAAACATGTCAGAAAATCAATTTGAACACTGACCTTAGTGCATTATTTCCAAGAAAGCATATGATTGTGGTGAAATTGCTAGGAGTACCTGTAGTTCACAGATGGACTGCATACAATTGACCAGAAGGCCACAAAAGGTTCAATGTCTCCGTTCACAAGGGGGAACAATTTCTCCTATCTAGAAAATCAAGCTTGTTGTTTCAGGGAGCTAAAATAGGTGGAGTTTCCAAGCTAGGAAATGTGGGTCGAAATGTTCAAGTTTCTAACACTGAAAAACTTGTGTCAATCAGAATTGTGAAAAGTTCTTGTCAGTCGACTTGGAAAGGAATTGCAAAATTGTCTCTGCAGTGCTTGGAAACAAACATTGGGAGGAGTAAGCTAAAGGAAGGCTAAAGGAACTGAGATATGAGTGAAATTTCTCAGGAATAGAGAATTGAAAAGGATTCTGCTGGAGAACAGGTTGAAATATTGTTTTGATCTTTGTGTTAAGATCTTTCTAACTGATATACAATGCTACTCTCTTTTCTCTATTGTACAATAAACTATATACTGTTGTTAAAAGACATCAGCGGTATCATGTGAATATGTTTCAGTAACTAACCACAGCAGGAACCACTTGCAAAGATTAGATATTTTGATTTATCAAGCCAAGTCTTATTCTGGGATCTGATTTGTCCAAGATTACTATCAGTCAGGATTGTAACGCAAGCATTTGAAGTTGTCATATGCTTGGAATGTTCGCCTGAGAAAGAATTGTTTCATTGGTGACTTTGTAGACACCAACGGCCCATACAACAATGAGCAGACAATACATGCTTTGCAGATAAGTATCCTGGACCTATGATTCAGTTTGTCACTTTTCAATGCTCGATTTGTTAGTCAGCGAACTTCATGTGTGTTTTTCCAATCTATGAACTCTTTGTTAAGAGATCATTTATTTGCCATGTTAGATCCAGGATAACAGAATACTTGGTCACTGATTTCAGTGATGTTTTATTGCTTCTGATCACACGCAGAGCACAGCAACTCATATTCCACTTTTTGATACCATTGCGCTGCAGGGTTTCTATGTGGATTTCACCAGCTTCAAAATCTCCCGTCCCCCCCATTGCATCCCAAAACCAGCCCAGCTCGTCCCCGCCTCCCTAACCTGTTCTTCCTCTCACCTATCCCCTCCTCCCACCTCAAGCTGCACCTCCATTTCCTACCTACTAACCTCATCCCGCCCCCTTGACCTGTCTGTCCTCCCTGGACTGACCTATCTCCTCCCTACCTCCCCACCCATACTCTCCTCCCCACCTATCTTCTCCTCTAGCCATCTTCAGTCTGCCTCCCCCTCTCTCCCTATTTATTTCAGAATCATCTGCCCATCCCCCTTTTCTGATGAAGGGTCTCGGCCCGAAACATCAGCTTTTGTGCTCCTAAGATGCTGCTTGGCCTGCTGTGTTCATCCAGCCCCACACTTTGTTATCTCGGATCCTCCAGCATCTGCAGTCCCGTTATCTCTGACCATGTCCCACAGCTGTTTTTCTTAAGATTTAATGATTGGAAAGAACATGGCAGAAGCACAACAGAAAATCCATGAGCTTTCAGGGTTGGACTTCTGTCAGAACAACTAATGCAGCAATGTCAGCTTACAGAGGGTCTCTCCCTGGGACATGCTGCACTTTATAAAAGCTTTCTTTGTAGGTTGAAGAGTTTCTCATTGCATCCCATGTGGAGGTACATTTCTTCCATGTCAGCAGGAAAAGCATAGATCAAGTCGTCGTTATGTTTCAGAATGACTATGCTGTGTAAGAGATGTACTCCACATGTCATCACCATACCATAGCATGTGACTCGAAGATTCTCCAGCTTCATCTTAATGCTGCCACTTGAAGCATGACATTCTAATGGAAGTCTGCTCATGTTGATAACCAAATAGCTTAGTATTAGCCCAAACACATGATTGTAATATGTGTATATACCAAGAACTGTAATATGCATCTATTGTATCTTCCAGTACCATGTAACTCACATCAGTCTGTTATGTTCTAGGACCTAACTTAAATATCACCTCAGCAGGTGCAAATACCCTTCTGGAGACAAAAGTCCACAAGATGGGAGCATATCCAGTACAACAATGGGAAAGATACAATACAGATTAATGTTAGGACACAGTACTGTTTCGTCCCATTTTTGGTCTTAAAGTCATTAGAGGTGGTACCTTCTAATTGAACGACACTGTGCATGTTATAATGGAAGGACCATATGAGACTGCAAAGCTTGGGAGAACAGCAAATGTTCTCTTGAATCTGGTAAAACCTAGTCTTTCCCATGACTGCAGGACATCTTGAAGTATGTCACAGGTAAATAAGTGTTTTAGAAGCAAATTACCACATTACACACAACATAGCTCTACAGACAGAATTGTGATTATGCCCAGGCAGTGATAAATATTAAGCAGGACTCCATGGAGAGCTCCTGTGCTCTTCTTTGAAAAAGTGCTGCCTGAGTTTGCAACAGAGAACCTGACTGGAATCTGCAGTTGAATCTTTGGAATGAGACTCGAAGCCATGAAGTGAAAAGCAGAAGTGCTCCAACTGAACGATTGCTGCCCTTGTAAGTGTATTGCAGATAGTCAACAGTGATTTAAAGGTAATAAGCACTTCTTGAAATCCAACTATTTTGCCATGCGCAGCATGAAAGAAAATAACAAAATAGCAAGAAGTGTTTTTTTAAGCACAAAAAAAATTGATTTTCATGTCTTTAATGTTAACTTTTGTTAGAACATCATTGGAAGTATTTGGAGGTACATAAAGACCTCTATTGTCACTGACAATAACCAGGACAAGCATGAGATACAGTTGGAATGCCCTTTCCTTTTGCTGAATGTGATGTGTCAAAGTAAATAGAAGAGAACACACACCTATCTGTATTCCTCATTCTGATAGTGGTAACATCATACCAACTCAATACGTGAATACAAATTTCAGATTATCAAGCGATATCTTAGTTTAGTATTCAGTAGGCCTACTATTTCTCCTGCATTCAACAGAAGAGTCAGAAGTGAGATTGTGATCTTTTGCCTCCTGCTTTATTATCTGATAGGTGTGTACACTACACTGTTAAATTCCAGCATCAATTTAAGTTGCAGGAATTCTCCCGCGAAACTTGGCTTGCCACTTTAAGAGAAGTGCGGATGCTGTAAATCAGGGACAAAAACAGAAGTTGCTGGAAAAGCTCAGCGGGTCTGGCAGCACCTGTGAATAAAAGATCAGAATAACGTTCTGGGACTAGTGACCCTTCATCAGAACCTAGCCCAGCAACCTCTTCCAGCAACTTTCCATTTTTGTTGCCACTTTAAGACTTTCTGGATCTTTTGTCATACTGTGAACTGTGGTATATGTTTCACTTGTGGCTGAAAATCTATCTAATGTTATGACCAGTGTTGACAAATCTGATTATCCTTAAGCCTGTGGCAACACTTACTGAAGAACACACCTCTTGTATTCCTTTTCAAGTTGTGTGAAGTATGCAAGGGTAAACACAGGCCCCTCTCCTCACCAACCTTTCTCTCCAACATTTATTGAGGAAAAGCGTTAGTTCTGTACTGACTCCAAGACTCTTACAGTACACATGGAGAAGTGGCCCGACTATGCCAGTTCTTCAGTAGAGCTGCCCAATTAGTTACATTCTTTTCTCGTCGCCATAAAAATACTTAGTTTTCAAGTACACATCCTTCTCTGATTTGCAGGTTATTTGTGAGTCTTGCCACGAACTGATTTAAAAACCAATTGTTTTAAAAACATAGTAAATATCTGAACAAAGATGGCTGCCAATAATATTGTCACTGGACTTAATAGTGACCTCCCAGAAGCTTCTCAGAAGTCAAAGCCAGCCACACAATCAATTCCTCTCGTATAAAAGGAAGAACTGTGGACGTTGAAGATCTGAAATAAAACCAGAAATTACTGGAGAAACTCAGCAGATCTGGCAGCATTCAGTAACCTGGCATCCCTTGGATGTTTTCGATATTTTCAATCAAACTGTCCAGTTACAACATGACACATTTCTAGGAAAGACTTAGTAAGAACTGTCGATGTTGGACTCAGAGATGACACAATGTGGAGCTGGAGGAATACAGCAGGCCAGGCAGCATCAGAGGAGCAGGAAACTCCATCGACACCCTTATCCGCCTAACCAAACTTATCCTAAACAACAACTCCTTCAACTCCTCCCACTTCCTACAGACTAAGTGAGTGGCCATGGGAGCCTACATGGCCCAAGCTATGCCTCCCTCTTCATAGGATACGTGGAATAATCCTCTTCCACAGCTACACTGGCCCTATCCCCCACCTCTTCCTCCATTACATCGATGACTGTATCGGCGCTGCCTCATGCTCCCACGAGGAACTCTAACAGTTCATCAACTTTACTAACAACTTCCACCCCAATCTCAAGTTCACCTGGACAGTCTCTGATACTTCTCTGATAAGCACCTCGAAACTGACATCTATTTCAAGCCCACCAACTCCCACAGCTCCCTGGACTATACCTCCTCTCACCCATCTTCCTGCAAGAACTCAATTCCCTACTCCCAATTCCTCCACCTCTGCCGCATCTGCTTCCAAGATGAGGTGTTCCACTTCCGAATATCCCAGATGTCCTCTTATTTCTATCTAACCTCCACCGCTACAGCATACTATCATCCATATGCCTATCTAATAGCTGCTTAAATGCCCTGATTGAGGCCAACTCCACTACCCTCTCCAGCAATGCATTCCACGCCTCTATTACTCTTTGAGTAAAGAACTTACCTCTGACATCTCCGCGATGTCTACCTCCTTTCACTTTAAAACTATGTTCCCTTGTAATAGCTACCTCCACCAGAAAAAGTCTCTGGCTTTCTCCTCTATCTATACCTCTGATCATTTTGTACACCTCTATCAAGTCCCCTCTCATCCTTCGTCATTCTAAAGAGAAAAGCCCTAGCTCTCTCAGCCTTTCCTCAAAAGACCTTCCCTCTATTGCAGGCAACATCCTGGTAAATCCCCTCTGCACCTTTTCCAATGCTTCCACATCTTTCCTGTAATGAGGTGACCAGAACTGGACACAATACTCCAGATGTGGCCGAGCCAGGCTTTGTATAGCTGGAGCATAATTTCTCAGCTCTTGAACTCAATCCCTCTATTAGTGAAAGCTAACACACCATATGCCTTCTTAACATCTCTGTCCACCTGGGTGGCAGCTCTTAGGGAGTTATGAATATAAGCTTCAAGATCCCTCTGCTCCTCCACACTGCCAAGAATGTTTCCGTTAACCCCGTATTCTGCTTTCAAATTTGTCCTTCCAAAATGAATCCCCTCACACTTGTCAGGGTTAAACTCCATCTGCCACTTTTCAGCCCAGCTCTGCAGTCTATCAATGTCCCTTTGTAACCTAGAACAGCCCTCCACACTTTCCACAACGTGACACACCTTCATGCTGTCCACGATTTTTTCTTGAGGAATGCATACTATGTTTCATGGTCATTACTGGATCCTTGATTCCAGATTTAAATTCGATCTTCTGCCATCGCAGGATTTGAACATTTCCAAACAAGGGTCCTGACCCAAAATGTAAGCTTTCCTGCTCCTCTGATGCTGCCTGGCCTGAGGATTCATCCAGCTGCACACCTTGTTATCTCCGATTCTCCAGCATCAGCAGTTCCTCCTACCTCCCCTGAACATTAGCTGAGTTTCCTGGATTAACACTCTATCAATAACACCAGAAGGCCATCGCCTCCCTATACTTGAGTGAATTGTAACCGTGGTTGTCAGCCTCTATGGACCTGAACCCCAGGATATAACAATAGTTTTTAGGAGCGGGGGGAAAAAGAATTGAAAACTATTTCAGTCAATACTTTTGGTGGGGTATGGGAGAAAGTAATCATAAAGTTTGTTCTCTGGAATATGTGCAATTTTGCTTTTTGCTTGTGCAGGGAAGAGTGAATTCACAGGTGGTATCAGACAGTGCTTTCTATATCTACCTTGATCCCTAATTAGTGGTGGATTTAACACTGACATTACCCTTTACACAGGATACTGGAGTATGTAATCTACTAATAATAGGTTGGGAATGATATTCCAGAGACACGTCTTTCCGTTGATCTTGAAACAGCCACACACTCTTCTGCATGAGGAATTTGCTACACGCTTTGCAAACTCCATTTCAAGCTGCAGAGGAACCTGGGGAACCCGTGGGGGAGCAGCACATTCCTCCTCTTGTTACAGTAAACATCCCCCACCCTTCCAGCATACTGTTGAAAGATTTCAAACTTATCGGGTGGGATCTAATAGTTAGCTTTCGAGGCTGCCGTAGATGGTGGGAGTTTTCTTCACCATGAGGCTGAAGATATATATATATTCTGCTCGGCAGTGTCAAATGTTTCTTCGTGCTGTCAGATAAATACTGAGGGATTGGGTGGCAAATTGAGTTTTAAACATAAGCTGCAGCTAAGAGTGTAGCTGTTTTCTAACATCTCATATTGTAACAAACAATTCCTGGTTGCCTGGCAATGCAGTGTAATGAGTTATAGAGAAGCAATCTTCAAGGTCTTTTCTCCCCTCCATTCCCGATTTATGGAATGTGTTTCTATAGAATGTTTCAGCAGATGATATGCGATGGTGGCACACACTGATTGTTGATATAGAGCCGGGTGGCGGGGGGTGCACAAAATGACATCCTGGTGTCATCCACATTCCAGCTATTGTTAACACTTCATTTAGCCTGCAATCTGAATCCCCTTTTATACAGGAATCAGTCATACAGTAACTTCCTCTGGCTTCCTATTGTTGAACTGCTAAGTGTACTCCACATTGTAACTGTAGCTATTGGAGAATCAATTGATCCCATAAATATTACAAAGCAGATTCTGAGTTATCTCACTTACTCACACTATTAACTCCCTCCCCGTCTCAATCGCTTACTCCCAATTTCCAACCCCAAATGTTTCTTGAAAAGGAACACCGACATTTTAATTTTTCATCACTCAAGACTACTGGATGTCTCAAAGTGCTTTACAGCCAGTGAAGTACTTTCAAAGTTTGGGCACAATTGTGAGTTTGTTACAAATGCAATACACTATGAGACAGATAAGTTTAAAATGTTTCCTTGAATTTAAGGTGAAAGAAAATGTTCTGTGAAGAGATCATTTTTAGTTGTGCCCCAAGATGGGTCCCTTTCACCTCAGAGTATAACGGGATCTCGATCAGATGGCCCAATTCACTGAGTGGCAGATGGAGTTTAATTTAGATAATTGTGAGGTGCTGTGTTTTGGAAAGGCAAGTCAGGGCAGGACTTTTTCACTTAATGGTAAGGTCCTGGGGAGTGTTGCTGGTGCCAGTTTCTAGTACCTCGAAAGTGGATTTGCAGGTAGTAGTGAAGGCAGTGTTTGGTATGCTTGCCTTTATTGATCAGTGCATTGAGTATAGGGGTATGGAGGTCATGTTGCAGCTGTACAGGATATTGCTTGGGCCATTTTTCTTTGGAATACTGCTTGCAATTCCAGTCTCCCTGCTATAGAGTATTGTGAGACTTGAAAGGGTTCAGAAAAGATTTACAAGGATGTTGCCAGGATTGGAGTGTTTGAGCTATAGGGAGAGGCTGAATAGGCTTGGGGCTATTTTCTCTGGAGTGTCAGAGGCTGAGGGGTAACATTATAGAGGTTTATAAAATCATAAGGGACATATATAGGGTGAATAACCATGGTCTTTTTCCCAGTTTAGCAGTCGAAAACTAGAGGGCACAAATTTAAGGTGAGAGGGGAAAAATTTAAAAGGGACATTAGGGGCACCATTCTCATGCAGTGTGGTGCGTGTATGGAATGAGCTGCCAGAGAAAGTGATGGAAGCTGGTACAATTACAATACTTAAAAGGCATGTAGATGGATATATGAATTGGAAGGGTCTAGAGGGATGTGGGACGAGATTAGTTTAAGCTACCTGATTGGCATGGATGAGTTAGACCAAAGGGCCAGTTTCCATGCTGTATAACTCCGTGACTCAATGAGTCTTGGTAATATACGATTATAGTGGCTGTCCTTTGCTACAGTGGTGTCAGTTATTAAATAACAAAAAGAGTAAAATAAACCAATCAGAAATAATTGTTGTATTTGAAATTAGCTGGAAGATGCTGGATTAATAAATGGGATACCGACTTTTAATAATCCTTCCACAGGATGTGGGCGTTGCTGGCATTTAATGACCATTTTATCTATTTTTACTCTTGAGAAGGTGGTGATGAGTGGACTTTTTGAACTGCGGCAGTCGATGTGGTGTAGATAGACTGACAGTGCTGTAGGAAGGTACAAACTATACAAATCCTTTAGTAAGGAGGGTTCTGTTTAACTTTTCAAATTTTTTTTATGAGATTAATTACTTTGCTGAATAACAGAAATTTAGCACTAGCTGCAGTTCACTCTGGGCATTCTGAGGATTTTATGATTTAAATAATCTTTGCTTTGGGGAACCAAATCAATGTTATATTGTTATCATTTTTACCCTTTCCTAAACATGCTAGCATCTAGTTTCATGGATTATTGTAGCAACATTTCAAAGTATCCAGTACGAATTGAGAAAAAAAGTCTAAAAGTGTCTAAGCTAAACAAAGAAACGGTCCACTTAATAATATTGTTTAAAATGTTATTTTTAATATTGAATATATAAGGGAACAGATTAATGTTTATTTGAAGACTTCATTGGATATTACTTTTCTGATTGTGAGAAGTGGATGAGTGATGGGGCTGGCTATAGATGGATTGTGTCACCTAATTGGTCAACAGCTTAACAATGTTTGCTCTTATTTTTCCTTTGGTAATCTGATCTGGAATTTCAATGTCAGGGAGTGGGACATTATTTGACTTTCCTAACGGTCACGACATCAAACAGAGCCGGTTTGGCCAGCACAATAATGTACAGAGTAAATCCTCCTATCCCTGCAATGTAATTAAGCTGCAATTTCCGATTAAACCCCCCCCCCCCCCCGCCCCCGTGTAAGTGTGATATTTTACATTCACTGTACCAGTTATCCTTGTGCCCTTCTGACAGAGTACCAATTAGCTGCCAAAGAGGGGACTTTCATCTTAGTTTGGTATGGATTCCAATCCATGTCCCTAGAGTGAAATATGATCCAAACCCACTATATCTGGAACAATTCACCCCTGTAATATCATGCCATAAGGCATATGGAAACCACCGCACGTCTTCCAAGCACGTTAAGATAGAACTCATTGTCACTAGTTTAAAAGTCATTGATATTTTTACTGTCTTCCCTGAGTCCTCCAGTTTACCCTCTCCTCCCTGTTCCACCTTTACAGGGAATACTCTGTCTATTTCATTAACAAGTAAAATCCACTGACCAATATTAATGGACAGAGCACACAGCAAGGATTAAACTAACTTCACGCTCTGTGTAGCCCAGTGCATTGTCAGGGGTACTTCTAACCACTAAACCTTTCTATTGATATTAATGACTAAATTCAGTCCCCACTGAGAATGCAGAGCTCTTTCAATGAAAATGAGCAAAGCAACAAATGAACGTTGTAAAGAAACAATGTCATCTGAGGTATTCCCACTGCTCCATCAAATAGACCAACTCAACCTGTTCATGTGTCATCAAAGCAGCAGCCTAGATAATGAACAAATTGAGCAGACAGAAACGGTGATTTCCAAATCACTTCGCACTGTACGAACATCACTGAGTTCACATTTGTCTTGTTTAAGAAGGTACCAATAAACCCATTTAATCCTCCAAGTAGGAAATATTGACTACACATTTCTACCGACTGGTCAGATCAAGAGTTTTGTTGGATTGAGATGTATAACTAACAGGGATTGGTATTTTTGGCCAGTCTGTGCCTTAGAATTTTATTCTGAACAGTAGCTCCCAGCTGTAGAGTTAAAGTGCTGTACAGCACAGAAGCAGATCCTTTGGTTCAACTCATCCATGCCGACCAAATATCCTAAATTAATCTCATCCCATTTGCCAACATTTGGCCCATGTCCATCAAAACCCTTCCTTTTATATACCCGTTCAGATGCCTTTTAAATGTGGTACTTCCTACCAACACTTCATCCGGCAGCTCATTCTGTCTGAAAAAGTTGCCCGTTAGGTTGCTTTTAAATATTTTCCCCCTCATCCTAAACCTATACTGTCTGGTTTTGGTGATAGTGTGATAGTAGGATAGTAGGATAGTAGAACTGCCAATGCTGGAGCCTGAGATAACAAGGTATAGAGCTGGATGAACACAGCAGGCCAGGCAGGATCAGAGGAGCAGGAAAGCTGACATTTCGGGTCTGGACCCTTCTTGGAAATGATTTCTGAAGAAGGGTCCAGACCTGAAACACCAGCTTTCCTGTTCTTCTGATACTGCCTGGCCTGCTGTGTTCCTCCATCACTACACCTTGTTATCTCAAATCCTGCAGTCCCATCAACATCCTTGGAACTATTTTCTGAATTCTTTCAAGTTTTGCAACATCTTTCCTGTAGCAGAGAGACTAGAAATGAACGCAGTATTCCAAATGGGACCTAACCAATGTCCTGTACAGCTGCAACATGACTTCCCAACTTGTATACTCAAAGCACTCACCAATAAAAACAAGCGTACCAAACGCCGCCTTCACTATCCTATTGCTTTGTGACTCCACTTTCAAGGAACTATGAACCTGCACTCCAAGGCCTCTTTGTTCAGTAACACTCTCCAGAACCTTACTATTAAATGTATTTTGGCTGTACGGTCAAGGAGATAGTTTTGCTGGCATAGACAGGTGGCTTTAGCTGCAGCAAGCTGTAATTTTGCAATCAGTGTGGGTGAGTTTTACCATCAGAGAATGGATAATTCACATCAGAATTGAAGTCTGACTTGTTCACTCTAGGCTACACAGAGGTACATTTGGCTCTCTGCAAATAAGCCACCAGAGCTGATATGATCATTGGCATAAAAGAATTAGCCATCAACACAGCTTTGAACATTAAAACTTTAGTACTTTGTAATTATAATTTTTTCAAAATCTTTTGAGTTTAAGGTCGATCTGCAGATTTTGAGAAACTCATCAATTTAAAGGACATGGAATAATGGGGAAGACTGCTAAACAATAAATTTCATAAAAGGACATGGCATTTTGTTAAATACCCACGTGTAAACTAGTGAATTATCACCTCTGTGCTACTTCCACAGACTACCTAAATTACAACCTTTATCACTGAGTCACTATTATCATGTGATCACTGGGTTTGGAGTTCCTGAGAGGCCTGTAGAAGGCTCCCAAAGCAATGGGGTTAGGGTTAGGATCTTGTAGCATTTTCCCAGAGAACTGCTACTGTTACCTTTTGTCATATTCACCACCTCTACCCATAGGTGATACTGGGTACAGTTTGGTTGAGGTAGGCTGCTACCATCAATCCACCTTCGTCTTTGCTTTGTCCTGGGCCTTTCTTACTGTGACTAGTAGTAGAAGATACACCATTGTGCAGAAGAGAAACTGTTCTTAGATAGCATGAAGTTTTATTGCAGGAGAGCAATAAGTACAATTACAGTTTTTTTTTTCAGGTATAATTGCTAGGAGCTTGAGGACCGATTGCACATAATCTGTTCTGTCTGAAAGCTAGAGCAAACCTTTGTTTCCACTCATTGTCTACCACATCAATAAAATGGATGGGGACAATACAACCTGAATATTAAACTCTTCAGATCTATTGCCTGACATAATGTATTGGAGGGCAGACTTGACCGTTGATAGATGAGGTAACACTAGAGAGGAGGGGAAGGTGGGCAATACGTGCACGGTGTCGTGGATGGAGTTCACACATTCATGTCGAGATTCTCCATTATCATTTCCAGTGCCATATTATTTCCAGCCAGTCTGCTGCTGGCCAGCTGGGTGCAGATCAATGTCACATTGCAAGGATAAGGCTTTATTCAGTTCTCTCTCACAATGTGAACATCTCTGGCTAGGCCAGCATTTATGCCCATCCCTAATATCCAAGTGCACAGTTAAGAATCAATCACATTGCTTGGATCTGGAGTCACATGTAGGCCAGAGCAGGTAAGGATAGCTGATTTCTTTCCCTAAAGGGCATTAGTGAAGTAGATGGGTTTTTCCAAAAATCATCAATGTTTTCATGGTCATCATTAGACCCTTAATTCCAGATTCTTTACTAAATTCAAAATACCACCATCTGCCATGGCAAGATTTGAACCTGGGTCCCCACAACATTAGCTGCTTTGCTGGATTAGCAATCTAGCAATAATACCACTGGGCCTTTGCTTCCCAATAATAACCGATATGGTCTCTATCACTCTGTTTAAGATGGCAAGCTTGTTGATAATCAGTGTCTGCATAGTTGTGGACATGGCTTTCATGATCTCATTTTAGGGTCAACCATGAACCTTCATGAAGGTGGACTCTTTCTTCAAAGCAAAGGTTTCCTGAGTTACTGTGCCATCAATCCACTGCTTCAGTGTGCCCATTGCCACAGATGGCACTGGGCACATGTGTCACCAGCTGACGAAGTTGCTGATATGCCTGTAGCATTCTCCTTTTCAATAGTCTTCCCTTGACTTCAGCATTTGTGTCCAGGTTACTAGAGCTTGAAGAGAATTCTGCTGCCAGTTGCAAACAATTCAGTCCCTAATATTAGTTTGTATGTACTTGTAAATTGTGATTCACTGGGTGAAAATCTAACCAACATACTACCAACATCTGAGTATTTGTCCTGGTACATATATGTAAATCCTGTGACATTGCGCATCCTGAAGGAATGGGGCCTGCTCCATAATTGTCAGAATGGAACTCCAACTAGATATCTCTTCCTACATGCTCAAATACCCTGAAAAATGACAAAAATCTGATATAATTGTAGACAAGTTCCAATCTTGACAATCTTCTCATGGGTGACCAAATAAAGTCAGGGTGCCAGGAACACATTTAATTCTGTCACCCGCTGTCTGTGAGCTACTGGAATGGCCAACGTTGATTTGAGAAGGAAGCAGATTTGCCCCTTATTTCCAAGGCACCTAGCACTGCACCTGCACCGTTTGTGGCAGCCCACCTCCAATTCTGTCCTTCTGCATCAAATTTTGTACTTTCTTCACTTGCAGTCCTGTGAGTGAGTGAATACCTAGTACCACTGCATAGGTGCCCTGTTGGATAGATACATCACACCACATGAGGCTAGTAGGAATGGGAATGTTGGATAGGCACACGAGGTGAAAAAATAGATAGAAACTGCAAAATAAATGGTTGCTGAAAAGTAAGTTTGGAATTTTTCCTTCCGTGGAAGTGCAAGAAGGGGAAATAATTGGTCACATTTTCCTTCAGGAAAAATTCAGCCACTTCTTGCCATCTCTGCAGTTAAGTGCAGTTGTGGGCGGCACGGTGGCTCAGTTGCTCGCACTGCTGCCTCACAGTGCCGGTGACCCGGCTTCAAATCCACCCTCAGGTAACTGGCTGTGTGGAGTTTGCATGTTCTCCCTGTGTCGTTGTGGGTTTCTGCTGGCTGCTCTGGTATCCTGCCACAGTCCAAAGATGTGCAGGTTAGGTGAATTGGCCATGCTGAATTGCCCATATCGTCCAGGGATGTGTGGATTAGCCATGGGAAATGCAGGGATAGGGTCGGAAGGTGGATCTGAGTGGGATGCTGTTTGCATTATCAGTGTGGACTCGATGGACTGAATGGCCTGCTTCCATACTGTAGGAATTCTATGATTTTAGGAGTGAGAAGGTCCATGTTTGATTTTCTTGACTCTTAAGCAATTAAGACCCTTGAATGGTAATTAATGGCCACTAGAGAGCTCAAACACACCGCCTGTCTCATTATCTGCCTCCCCAGTGGGGTGGAAAGGTGGTTAGTTTCCTAACTGGGAAAGCAGGGTAGAGTGTAGTTCATTCTAATTGCTTCAATCTGGGGGAATTGGAGACATGGCTGGCAGGCAAGAAGGTTTCCAAAATCCCCCTGGCCTTGCAGCTTGCAAGAAATGAAGAGTCAACATTTTATCTCCAAATTGTGAACAACACCCATGCCACCAAAGTGCCTTTGATACTAGTTCTTCTTGCTGTCACTCTCACTTCATATAAGTGCACTTCCTGGTTCTACACCTGGGTTGGAGGCAACTTGCTCTGAATTAGAGATCCCCTCGAGCATCCCCACAGGAGTGATCCGGCAAGGGCCACAATTCCCTCCTCCATAGAGAGTAAGGAGCCTGATGTCAGATACACCTCCTCTCTGCCCTGCTATGGGCAGTCTTCTCCTGCATTGAGATAAGAGGGGAACTGAGTGAAATGATAGTGAACTGTTAGTGATGGTGTATGCAGGGGAAAGATGGTGAGATGTATTGAGAGATTGTGAAAGCAACATTGATGATGTACAAGTTTAGTGGCCACGGTGGCTGTAGATAGGGTGAGAATAGGTGAGGTAAGATGTTCAGCTCAATAGTCTGAGTGGTACAGCATAGCCTTGGTGAGAATGTGTTGTCATAGCAGAGATAGAGTGAGGTTTGAGGAGGCAAAGAGGAGAGTGTAGCATTTACACTGGCACGGCAGAGAAGGTCATTGCCCATTTTTTAGTGCCCAACTGGCCGTTCCTCCGCACACTTGAGACAGCACTGACCTAGGCAGTGATCTCAAACCAGTTGAAAGCCTTTCTCTGCTGGCCCTGCAGGAACAGGAGGTGCCTCCTCTGCACCACCCAAAACATCAGGACCTCCAGGTCCCCTTCGCTCACCCACAGTGTCATCTTCCCCTTTTCCAACATTTTGTGGATGTGTCCTTCAACAAGGAGGGCAGCTTCAGAATACCAGCATGTGTCCCACATGCATGGTGGCATTTTAAAGATGGCACAGAGCAAATCTCTGCTGAGTGGTGGGTTATACCAGGAAGGGTGATAGGTAAGAAGGGGCATAAATTCAATGTGAGAAATACCATTGAATTGGGTAGATAATTACTAAGGCAAGTTTGGTCAGCAAGACAAAACCTCCAAAACACACAATGCAACTTGGGATTCACCAAAATAAAACTCATAAGATTCAGCTCATTCTGATACGTTGAGAAGTTCCTATCCCTAAGGATACCAGTGAACCAGTTTGGTTTTTATAACGATCCATGAGAACAGTTTCCAAATTGAGATTTATTAAACTCAATTTCACAATGGCCCTGCTGGAATCTGAACCTCTGATCTCTAATGGTTTGTAAGTGCCACAGCTGCAAGGCTGCTTTGTCTTGATTTGACTGCAATATAAAGAGAAAACAGGTGGAAAGTTTTTTGCTCATCCTTTACAGAGAAACCATCACATCTTAAAAGATCTTTGTCATCATTTTGTTAAGTTTTTTTTAAGGGACTGTTTGATCTGAAATCTTGCAGCCTTATTTGTCCTGCTGGTTGCAGTCTTCGGAACAGTGTGAAGTGCTAGGTGGTTACAATCAAAATTTAAGTAAGAGATTGATGTCTTGAAAATTGGTTATAGTATATCCACTGTGTTGACTCAAAGATCTTTCACGTTTAATTACATACAAGATATTCACTAAGTGGATTTTCACCGCAGTGTTCTTTGAAAGACTACACTATTTACACAGTGGAAAATACGTCATGCGGTTCTGTCAACATGTTGTAAATAGTATGAATTTATTGTTCTCACTTGGTGGCGCATTGCTTTTGAAGTGTTGAGTGCTGTCTGGCAATGTCCACATTAAGACAAGTGTAACAAAAACTGTGGTGTGATTCTTTCCATGCTGCCTACATAAGTTGTTTTGTTGGTTTGTTGTTTAATAGCTCTCTGGTACTTACAACATTGTTAACTGGCTCAGTTGGTCAGTACACTGTCTGCAGTTGCCTCCTTTTGGATGCGAAGTTAAACTGAGCTACTCCTGTGCTGCCAGGTGGATAGAGAAGATCCAGTAGCAATGCCTTGAGGTTATCCTGAGTGACCAGGACAATATTTATCTTAATCAACATCACAAGGAGAAACATAATAATCATCTTGTCATTATCTCGTTTCACTTTGTGGGAGTTTTCTACATGCAAATTATTTGTCATATTTTCTACATTACAACAGTGACACATTTGGAAAGAAGCCTGTCAGTGGCTATAAGGACGCGGCAGACAGCCAGATTTCACAAAAAGTGTGATGTAAATGCAATTCTTTCTTTGCATTGTCACTTATGCTATTTTTGTATGGACTAATAATCACAGCCAGAGTGCTACAATACCCTGGACTATGAAAGTAAATGTCCTGTGTCTGTGCTTTTTACTCTGAGTTCCCAATTTAATTCTGTCAAACTGGGCTGTTGTTAAGTGAAGACCAAGCTTTTCCCCACAAAATGAAACTGAATGTGCCCAGTAGAGTCCTCTGTTAATCAGGTTTTCTCAAACATTTATTTGTATGTAAATTGCCTGCCTTTATCCCCTGTTAACATATCCTTGTCTTTTTCTGCTGGTGAACAAGCACTGAATCCTAAACATCTCATCTTGAGCAAACTTGAACAGAAATTCTGCTAGAGGCGCAACAAGTGAAAAGGCAACTCAGTCCATATCACCGACACCAGCAATTTATGGTGAAATACTTGAGATTATAGACCAAGTGAGTTTGTGTGAATGATTTTTAAAGACTTAATATTAATGGCACTATTTTTAATTGACTGTTGAAATATGTTGCTGTCCTTGTGAAAATAAGTAGCTTAGAATATATGTTGCCACTGCTAGTTCACAAATTGCAAAATATTCTGTGGGAAATCTTCAGTTTGCCAGATGAACAGCCTGCATCTGGCTGGCATGACTTGTGAAGGTAGTTAAAACTGCCCTTATTTAAGGGGGAGAACCATGTCCATGACGGAACTGTCTTTCTAAAAAAGTTATGCTGTTGAGGGCAGATTTCAGGAAGTCCCCATGTATCCGTTTCATCTCAATGAGATCACATGAAAGTGACATGATTATGGTTTTTAATGTGATCTGTACCACACTGCAACGTGCTTACAGGGTAATTAAAAATGTTTCTTGGACGCTTTCATAAAGATACTGCTGCTTTGAAAGATCAATTTCCTTTTCTTGCAAAGGTTGTTATTTTCAGGGATTAATTTATCTTCTGTGTCGTTGCCAGGTGATAATATCATTTCTTTTAAATGTTTGGAGTGTTGCATCATATACTGCAGAGTTATTAGTTATTTTGATTAAACTGTCCAGGATAGCTGTGATACATTTTCAGGCCAAGTGGGACTTTAGCCTGCAAACTCCAGCCTAAAGGCAGGGATACTCCCACTGCAGCACAAGCCCAGATACGTCCACATTTAACAATCTACCATGAGGGAATTCAGAGCCATGTCTGTAGAACATGAGCATTAACCTGGCACCACACCACTGTGACCTGAAATATAGAGTTACCATCCCCATGTGAATTTGAATCTGTGCTTATTGGGTCACGGGGCCGTAATTACTGTTCAGGAAAGGAATCCAAAGAGATTAATTGCTTTAGAAATTGGCAGGTATTTGTAAATTTCTGATACCTGTTTAGAAATCAGTATAAAGAGATTTTATTGTTTTATTTAGCTGTGTCTGATGTACTTTGCATCATGATAACTGAAACCTCATAGACTCTGCGCTTAGATGTACACCACATTTGTAGTCGACATGGAGCTGAACCTCTTGATGATGTATTAGGACTGCTATATTTTGTGCCCTCTTTCTCCTCTCCTTCCCCTTTAAGATACTGATCCACACCAGAGTGTGGTTTACCAAGCACTAGTCACACTTAAAAGCAGTCATTCTTCATGTTCAAGATTAGACATGAGCTTTGAGAGAGTGTTGTACTTGCTGTCAGGCGCTGAATGCAAACGAGTACGTTCTTGCAGTCAAAAAGGTATACAAAGTCTGACTTTACCCTTCTGTAATCGGCAAACTCAGAATATTCTGGAATTTTTCTGACTGTCTGACCTTATGCACATCAGGTTCTGCATTAACCCACTAATTAATTGCTAATGTTCCTTTGACAGTCTTAGAATTGAAGACACATGCCTGCAACAAGAGGCAAATAGGAGACAATCACAATTAAATTGGTTCACTTTACGATTGAGGTGTTTTAATTGATACATTTCTTTATAAACAGCATTGAAAGGCACAGTGGTAATGTCACTACCTATGGACCAGGAGTCTCAGATTCAAGTCCTACCTTTTCTGGAAGTGTATCATAACGTCTCTGAGCAGATTGATTATGAAAATGTCTGAAAATATCATTACATGTATTAACTTCTCATCCCTCCCATTCCAATCTGGAGAAAGATCATAGACTGTGCAGAGGGTTTAATGTGATGAACATATATCTGGGTTTTGTCCTTACGGATTATAATCATTTTATTGAAGTTTGCCTCCAAGTTTGCCTCAAAAAATGATCCAAAACAAAACAAGGAGCTGTTTCAGTGGCTCAGTTGATGTGTGAACAGTCTGGTCTGAAATTTATTGCAGAAATATAAATCTCTGATTTTGATCTGTGCTGAGGTCACTGATGTGAACCAAGACAGCGTAGGGCTGTTGCTGATTGCTGGCTGCCAAGTATACCCAGTGGGAACAACAGTTGCTGACAGAAGGTTTATGGTGTCTCTTTCCCTTAACACATCAACAACACTTGCTCTCATTGGTCAAACTTGAGGAAGAGCTATTTGTGAAAGTTGACAGAAAAAGACGGACTCATGTGGGACCAGAATGCAGCATAAATCGGTTGCTTCAGAGCCGCAGAGGAGACAGTGACGGGGGAATGGGGAAAGTATGTTGTACCCTCTTCTAGAGAGTTGAAATGGAATATATAGCGTTAGTGCTCGGTCCTCCCAACTGCCAGCTAACCCTTTCTTGTTCTGTAACCCAATAAGAACACAATCAATTCATACTTCAATTCCATTTACTCACACTCTTGTACCAGAAGATAACCTTAAAAATCTGTTGACCTCAACTTAAAGATTACAATTGCCTGATTGTCAGTTATATCATGCCTTGCAGTCCATATGTCAGTATACCTTTAACAAACATGCCCATGACATTGTCACTGTATCAGCAGGTGTGACTTGAAGATGTAAGGATCTCATCTTGGGTCACTTGAAGCATGCCACTCTACTGGAATTATGCTGCTCTGTTGTAACCTAATAGTCTGTCAGCCCAGACACTTGTGTGCCAGCAGAATGTAATGTTTGTATGTAGTAGTGAGTTGTAATATTTGTCTGTTGTATTCTTCAATGCCAGGATAATCATGCCCCATTTCTAATATTACTGGAAATATCATCTTTTTACCGCACTAGGCAAAACTTCTGTTCGAGACAAATTCTTACCATTATTCATCGCCTTTTGAGAGGCTAGGGGACATTATAGATTTCCACTGAGTGGAAAAAGTACTCTATAGTTTCCTGCCAAAATGATCATTTTTTAATTATACAGACAGCAATTTATTGCCTATCCCTTTTATAGTGAGTATAAAGTCACAAGAAAGCTTGTGGCAAATTTCATTTTCCCAAGAAACATGAGGGCACCAGACGTTTTGCGACCAGTTAATAGTTGACTGGTCACCGTTACTCAATTTAAATTCCCAAGAACTGTTTAGGGATTCTGGATTCCAGTGTGTTTTTGTTCCTACAATGTAATGATGAGATATGGTCCCATCACAGTTTATGGATTCTCAATGTCTACTCTTCAGACATTAATGGGCACACTATATAGTGATACCAGTCTCACAATCTTTGTGACTGAATTAGCTTAGGCGTAAGGCTGCATTCAGTAGGGTGATAATTGTATCCTTGCATGACCACATTTGTGGTGACCACAAAGAAAAATTGCAAGTACTGGGAAGATGGAATAAAAAGATTGGTCCCATTTGTGCAGGAGATGAACACTGAGGAAATAAAAAATAAATTCTGGCTTTTCTTTTTTTTGTTAATTCAGGGATATAGGCACCACAGGCGAAAGCATCTTGGCAATGCAGCAAACGTTGAACAGAAGATGTTAATAACATTCTGGTATGAGTCATGCCATTTCTTACCACTTCAGCTGAAAATGTCAATTCTTCAGTGACAACCAATGCACTCCCAGTCTGAATGTTCCTTTCTGTAGGCATGCCTTCCACTTCAATTTTTTCCCACAAGTAATCACCTTTCAACACTAGATTCCCTACTGTAATTATCTCCACAATGTAACATTTTAAAACTTAGATTTAAAGGACATCTGTTTTAGGAACAGACAGGTGCAGTGGCTTAAGTACCATCTTTTATTTCTTTTCCAACACTGGGATTTAAATGCAGCTCATGTTAATGAGTTGCGTAGACTCCTCGTATTGTAAGGTCAACTATCAAGTTACATTGGTTTGCTTCAATTCAGTTCCTAATGGCTATGGGCCTAAAAACTTGTCCCAAACGTATACTAATTGGCAACCTCACTTAAAAAGGCCAAAAGGGAGGCCATTCTGTGACGCAGTGGTAGAGTCCCTACCCCTAAATCAGGAGGCCTAGGTTCAAGTCCCACCTGCTCCAGAGGTGTGTAATAACATCTCTGAACAGGTTGATTAGAAAAGTGAGTTAATAAAAAGAACATTTTTTAAAAAAAGAGGGGGCCCTCTTGTGGTGCAGTGGTAGTGTCCCTACCTCTGGATCAGGAGACTCAGGTTCAATCATATCCACTCCAGAGGCGTGCAATGAAATCTCTGAAGAGGTTAGTTAGAAATATAGGTTAAGTTATAAAAAAAAGGCCAAAGGATATACAGTGTAGGAAAAGGCAATAACATGCCACTGATGCAACGGGAGATACATTTGTGAATTTAAGGCTGAGACACATATACTGTTTGAGCACATTAGAAAGACCTTTATCATGCACAGGCAGTTCTACACCTGACCTGGGAATGATGCTGTCTTGGAAGTTCCTGAAAGAGGAAGTGTTCTCTTCACTGTCATTAACATCCTTCACCTTGACAAGTCCCCATTTTTTTAAAAAGCACAAGAAGAAATTAACAGCTGTCAACTGTCAACTTCTTGGCAAGGTACTTCATCTGTGTGCTTTCAGGTTACCTCTGATAGTCATAAACCTCTCCAGCCGTATGCTTTATAATATTATCCATTCTATTTAATGCGCTCCAGCCTTGTACCACGCTTGGTAAAAATCTACTATCCTGTCATGTGTTCAAGATACAAACTGAGAAATTACTCTTACTGATATTAGCAGGCAAATACTTAGCACATTTGGATGACAATCCTTTTGACAGCATTTCAAAGCAGATGCAAACTTGAATTTTTTAGATGCATTACTGCTAAATTAGTAAAGCGATACCATGCAATGGGTTGTTTTCACCCGGATTACATCCAAGACATCTTCCCTGAGAACCCTCTTGATCACACATGCTGTAAATGAAAAGCAAGTTTTTTTTTACAATTTAAGTGCATTCAAAAACATCTCAGAATTTCAGCCCCAGAGCAAGAGACATTATTCGACTTTAGAGAGAGCCCTCACACATCATCTATCCCCCTTCACCTTCATTGTTAGCAAACCAACTGTGCAAACTGGCCTCAGGCCTGCCTGGCTGTTTCTGGAAATTGCATGTTCTCCAAAATGATTTGTGGTTATTCAGTGCTGAGGACAATTGGTAATCTCACCTTGTGGCTCAATCCTTTGGGTTGTTGTGGAATGCCTGCCAACATTTTTGGGGCATCTGTAATTGTGGCTGCTGGAAGAAAACACAAGTAAAGGGGAAAGGAATCTAACAACATTCCCCTCAAGATTTATGTCCATGGCATTTTTGGGCTTATTGCTGATTCAGGCAAGGACCAGTCTATGTCAAGCAAGGGAGACTGAAGATATAAAGGACTGAAGTGTGAGTATTATAGCTCTCTGCCATAAGCTGGTTTTCATGGTCTTTGCCCATTCTATGGAGCAAAGTTTGAAAAATTATCCCTGTGATTTCTTCCAACTTCTCAATATGGTAGCTGTCCTGATGAGGGACTTTTTTTTTACTCATTTGTGGGATGTTGGCAATGCTGACTGTCCAGCATTTATTGCCTGTCTCTAGTTGCCCTTGAGAAGCTGGTGGTGAGCTGCCTTCTTGACCCACTGCAGCCCACCTGCTCTGAGTGGAACTACAAAGCCATTGGGGAAGGATTTCCAGGATATTAACCCAGCGACCGTGAAGGGACCACAACCTTTTTCCAAGTTAGGTTGGCGAGTGGCTTGGAGGGGAATTTGAAGATGATGCTGTGCCCGTGTATCTGTTGGCCTTGTCCTGCTAGAAGAAGTGGTCTGGGTTGGAGGATGCAATCTGACGATCTTTGGTGAACATACTTTTGAAAGCATTCATTTTTTTTCCCAGATCTTTGGCAGCATGAATGCTCTATCAAGCCACACTCTCAGTCTATGATTATTTCTGTGTTTGGTAGCCCCGTGCTTCCGAACTCTTCAAGAGATAGAGGTGGTAACTGCATCCTTGCATGATTATATTTGTAATGACTATAAAGAAACATTGCAAGGCAAGATGATGTAAGAAGATTGATCCCATTTGGGCAGGAGATGAACTTTGAGGAAACTAGGAAACTCTGGCTTTTCAATATCACTTTTTTAAAAAATACAAATTCATTTAGGGGATGTAGGATGAGCCATAATTTATTGCCCTGGGGAAGGTGGTGGTGAGGTGCCACCTTGATCTGCTGCAGCCCTTGCTGTGTGAGGACAGCCACAGTGCTGGAATGCAGCTCCAGGATTTTGACCCAGTGACGCTGAAGAAACGCCTATATATTTCCAATTCAAGATGCTTTGTGGCTCTTGGGGGTAGTGAGGGTGGGAAATTTGCAAATGGAGATAGTTGCACATATTTGCTGCCATGTTCTTCTAGATATTTTTGGTTGTGTGTTTGGAAGGTGGTGTCTAGGGAGCCTCAGTGAGTGACTATAGCATATCTTCAAAATATTCACTTCCATTAAGCCAGGAAAAACAAACCAAAAGATGTAAGCTCCATTTGATAAAAAGTTAATTATTAACAGATGTTGAGAAGGATTTGTTTGGGGTTGGAAAATAAATTGCTTAGCTGAGAAACAACAAGGACATTTTACAACACAAGTTGGGTTAGCATTGCTGCCTCACAGCACCAAGGACCCAGGTTTGAGGGACTGCCTGTGTAGAGTTTGCACATTCTTCCTATGTCTGTGTGAGTTTCCTCTGGGTGCTCTGGTTTCCCCCTGCAGTCCAAAGATGTACAAGTTAAGTGGATTGGCCATGCTAAATTACCCATAGTGTCCAGGCTAGGTGGATTGCCCGCAGGAAACTTAGAGGGATAGATCTGGGTGGGTTGCTGTTCGAAGGATTGGTGTGGACTTGATGGGCCAACTGCTCTACTTTCATACTAGAGATTTTATGAGATTCTTTATATGTGAAATATAGCTGCATGGCATAGCGGGAGAATCAAGTACTGTGGTGGAGAGGTGGACTTCATTGAGGTGCATGGATTTTCCTCATCTTGAGCTGATATTATTAGTTTGTCGTGTTATGACTGGGTTTCATGTTTGGATTAATTTTCCACTGGTGTTGCTCTGGCAAGCCCAACATTTTGAAGTGGTGACAGTGCAATACAGGCTGCTTCCCAGGGCTGATCAAGTGGTTTCATGGCTCAGGGAATCACTGTTTATTCCAAGACGGGAGTATGACTGGAAAACTCCCTAACATGATGACATAAGCCTTTGATACTCTGCCAAAAAATGTTCCTAATGAGTGTGTAAAGTCTTGTGGGAAATAGTTTGTACACTTTGTAATATGCAACATACAGATTACCGGAACCTTACAGTTGCATTTTTCTTTTATACGTACTGGGCTACACGCTTTCTTTGGCACAGGCTGCAGTTGTTGCTTCACTCTTCTATTCTACTTTCCTTTTTTCAAACCCACACCCTAAAAATTCTGTATTCTGATTCACTTTTGGTGGCTGCTTTTTGGTGGCTTAGAGTATGACTGTTATACTCCCTCCTTATAGCTTAAAGTACCTTGAAACACCTCAAAGTTGCAATGGTAAAATGTTGTCTTTACCCCAGGAATAGACGCCTTTAGCTGGTGTCTTTTGGCCTACATTCTTTCTGTGATTCTCCATTCTTTTCATACTTTGCAATTCCTCAGTGTTTTGTTTGCAATTATTTAGAGTTTTAGCCTGACTTAATTTGTAAAAAATTTGCTGCAGCCCTGTCTTTGCGCATTTTTTCCTGATGTTGTTTATTCTCTTCTTTATTGTTGGGAAGTTTCTCAGAAGCCGGGCTCCTTGCCACTTTGGAAATTGCCATGGAGAACACAGCAGGGATCGCCAACCTCCGTGAGCTCATCCCTAAATGAAAGAGGCGCATTGTATTGACAAATTGCTTTTGCCTACAAAGGGTCCTGTAACATCTGACAAGTGCAAATGCATCACTATGAGCCCAACTGAAGATCGTGAAATCATTTTCAGCACAGTTGGGATTATTTAGTAAAGGTTTCCAATTGCAGAATCACGTCCATCAGTGGGCCACTTTGATGTTCTCAGGTTTACAAGTGCAGGCTGTTTGAACATGGCTGGTTTACTGACTACAGTAGACAGCCAAGCCAATAGTTTCATCACGAATTGGGAAAAACTTGGGACATGCTGGAATTTAATTTTAAAAATAACGTCGTTGAACATCTGTGTTCAAAGAGGCGACAGTGGCTACCACAGAGTTGTATAACACAGAAACAGACCCTTCAGCCCAACTTGCCTATGCTGACCAGATATCCCAAACTGATCTAGTTCCATTTGTCAGCATTTGGCCCATATCCCTCTAAATTCATAATACATATTCATTCAATTCATATGCCTTTCCAGATACCTTTTAAATGTTGTAATTGTACCAACTTCCACCATCTCCTCTGGAAGCTTGCTCCATACCTGCACCATCTTCTGTGTGAAAACATTCCCCCTCAGAGCCATTTCAAAACTTTCCCTTCTCAACTTAAATGTATGCCCTCTAATTTTGAACTCCCCTACCCTTGGGAAAATATCACATCAGTTTAACTTGGAAAAACTAGAAGAAACTGCAAACACTTGAAAGCTCTTGACTTTGTGTAAGTAGAAATCGTGCAAAAAATGTACAGCTTAGTTGTTTTGTAGTAAAGATCTTGAGTATTGCTAAAAAAACACACACAAAAAGAGTTAGGAGGTGACTGAACAAATTTGGAAGGGGTGAGAACTAGCCTAATGCAGGTCATATTTGGCGTTCAGAAACATTATTTTCATTTGCAGAGAATTCACTACATAGCAATCAGGAGCAAAAAAGGTGTTAAAGCATGAACTTCTCCAGTTTGATCACCCTTTTCAACCCAACAAAATAGATGACTGCCATTCTGTGTCAAGGCATTGCCCAGATGGAATGAACTGATCAGTATCAACCTTAGCTTAAATTTAAATAAAGCTTGGCAGTTAGTTGTCAGGCATCCCATAACTGGTGCATTCCCCATGGCAAAACACGATAATCAGAGTGTATATGCTGACCAGACAGCAGATTCTTCTAATACAGCTTAAAAGTGTTATGCTCATTTACATTGCTAATCTTGTGAAATAATATTGATAAATACAAAGATGGAAAGCTTTACAGAGTACAATTTTTTATTTAGCAAAGCTACACCTTCTTTTAGATGAGCTCTTCTCATTAGACTGGCGAGTGACTTCCCTTGACATGACCAGACCAAGCAATTCCTTCAGATACCTACCTTAAAAGGGAATTGTGGCAGTAAATCTGCCAATGGTGGTCAATAGTGCACGTAGCTTCATACAATACAGTCGCCAGAGTACAGTAGCTCATGCAATGTTTGCTATCACTGCACTGATTGTGCAAATATCAATCCATTTAAATGAAAATCCTTGTATTGTCTACCTGCTGGTTCATTAGGTAAATACCTCTTGATTATGAAACTGAGTAATACAATTTTTAAATGACATTGGGTTCCATTGCTAGTCTGCACAGAGTTGGCCGATAATGGTCAGAATAACAATGTAGGCATTATTTTTAGTGCTAGTAGTCTGGACCTTGCAGTTGTAATGTTGACAAAATTGTCAGGATCTATTGTTATTTCCGTATGAAACCAACAGCAACTATGTCTGGACATGCACAGTTAAATGTGGAAAGTCAGCAGTTGGTGTGAATTAATCTTTGCTTCCCTCTAGAGAGGACTGCTGAGGACCCCACAAAGTGAAATTAATTAGAAATCATTGAACTGACTGTATCTTTCACTTTCATGTAAAGTTGCATCGAAACATTTTAAGAATGTTGCTGCTTTTCTGGTGAGGTATAACTCACTTTTTCACAGTGTACATGGCATAATGACTCCTGACAAACCTATCTGGTTCTGAAAATCTGATTTTATATTCATGCCATGTCATTTTTTTCTTCTATTATCACAATTCCTCAGACTTTCAACATTTTACAGCTTGTTTGATATTTCAGATTTATTCTCAAACCTGTTATTTCATTCTTTTAAATTTGAAAGAGAAGTGAATGATAATCAGTTCATTCCATTTCCTGGTTGTTGTTTGTGAATATTCTTCAATATGATTAGCACATATCTTGTTTGAAATAATTCATGCTGGATACCTGAATGTCTCCATGATTAAGAGCTATATTTGAATCCAATATGGGAAAACTTGAAATGCACACTATTGAAAAATCACTGACATTTCCCAACTTACTTCTAAATCTTTGTGGGTGGGCAGCTTTTTTCAAGGTGAATAGCTCACTGAGCAAGGGAAGGGAAGATTTAAACACCTTTTTTGCTCCTGATTGCTATGTAGTGAATTCTCTGCAAATGAAAATATGTTTCTGAACACCAAATAAGACCTGCATTAGGCTAGCTCTCACGCCTTCCAAATTTGTTCAGTCACTTCCTAACTCTTTTTATGATAACCTTCCTCACCATCCTCTCCCAACCTAACCCATGTCAACTTTCCAAACTCCTGTTGGAGTATAATTGGAACACAGGTATTTGTGTGAAGTGTTTGGAAAAGATTAGTAACTGTTGAAACAAGCTGAAGTCACATCTTTAAGATTGGATGTGAGCTGGGACTGTGGTGGATAGGGGAGTGATGAAAATTGGTTTGAATTTGGCAAGCAATTTTTGAGAGTGTAAAATTATCAAAGGCATTTTTGCTTTGTTAAAATCAGTGGTTCAGTGCTTGTACACCCACAACATGTTGGTGCTGTTCTCAAGTTGTCTATGCCACTAAATGTTTTCAGCTGCTGCACAGCTAAACTAAAACTCGAATTATTTAGGAGAGACTGCACTATGTAAGAAAATTACATCACTGAGTATTGAATTGCCTCATTTGCAAAGTGCCTTACTATCCTCTGGTACGAGCTTCAGGAGCTTGAGAGAAACTGTATAAAGACAATCACAAAAAAGGACTAGAAAATGCTGGAAACAAGTTGAGGAGTATCAGCAAAACATCTGGAAAATATACTAAATACAGAGATTTGAGGCCTGGCTTTTCACTGTCAGGATAATTTGGAAAATGATGGATGGGTCATGATGCCATGATACCTTTCCCCATTCCCAGGCACCCTAAAATTTAAAGATAGTGAGAACTGCCAATGCTGGAGTCTGAGATAACACAGTGTGGAGCTAGAGACCTTTCTGCAAAAAAAATCTGAACAAGGGTCCCGATCCGAAATGTCAGCTTTCCTGCTGTTCTGACACTGCCTGGCCTGCTGTGCTCCTCAAGCTCCACACTGTGTTACTCGAAACGTTAAAAGTTTGAGTCATGACCCCACACTGCCAGTCCCAATCTGATTGGTTGTATTGCCAGGACAGGGATTGTAAAGTGTGGTTAGGGTTTTAAAGAATCATAGTTTTCAGAATGTCAGAACTATGTTGAATCATATTCAGCATGAAGGAACCTTCAAGATGAGTTCAAAGTAAACTTCTCATGCTTTTTGTGCAAGAATTTCCTCCATCTCTATAACCCACCTCACCAACTCCACTTTATCTTTGTGCCAAACTATGGCTGTCTACCCATGGCCCCTCATGTCCCCTTTTACCAGGCTATACGGCTCTATCTATCCCTCATGGACCCTCATATTCTTTGCCAAGCTATGACACTTCCATGCCCATTCATCCATTATACATTTTATGGATCCAATAAACACTCTGCATGGAACTAATAATTACCAAAGGGGCATTCGAACATGCAAAATTTTAAAAAAAAAAGCTTTTCAAAAAGAGATTCATTAATTACTTGCATCTCTGTTTTAAAACAAAGTCATTTCAGTACAGGGCAATAAAAATGATCAAGCATCCTCACTGTTTAAAGTACTGATAGAAGAAACTGCAAACACTTGAAAGCTCTTGACTTCATGTAAATAGAAATCGTGCAATTGACAGAAAACATCAGACAGGCAGAGCTATCAATCAAGCAGTGCTTTGCCTGGGACTCTGGTGTTTCCACAGAGTAGTTGATCTCTGGGCTTTCAGCCAAGCATGTGTACTAAGATTAGATTCTCTTTGCACCAAAATTAGGAATGAAACTGGTAGAAAGGCAGATCTGTAGAAATATCGATTTCTCCCAAACCCTCATTGTTGTAGATGCTTAGTGGAAGATACTGCGAAATTCAGAGGCTAAATGTTGAGGGTATAAATTTTCACTTGGCATTGCAATTAAGTAAAGTTTAATTCCCAGATGAATCCATCTTCAGTCAATTCATTTCTACTGATTATTTGGCAGAAACATTTTTGATTAAAAGAATATATTATTAGAAAATGTGATTTGGCACAACGATCAGTACAGAAGTTTGTTGCCTATGATAAAACTCATCACTTGTGCAGTTAATACCGAAATCATCAGCAAGATGAAGAGGGGGATGAACTGCAAAAATATTTACATTTGTCAAAGGCAGTCAAGCAATTGTGCTGAATTTACATGTAAATTGATCATGTTTGAAGTCTCCCTCATTTGAAATTTGTCCTTTTGAAGTTTTTCCTCATCTGCTGAAGATTTTGACTCTTGGCTGGAGTTGGATATCACATGTACAGGTCACCTTTCTGCGCCTCATTCAACTGGCCATTCCCAGTGTATGAACACAGATAATGACTATTTGTAGACTGTCTCAAAGGAGAGTGACTATTAAACTTGTCTGAGCTGCCTGAACTTGAAGATAATGGAGGAAATGGAAAGACCCAGAAATGAAGACAAGAGAAATGTCAATGTGAAAGAAAACAGCTAGAAAATAAGTTTTAATTGAAGTCATGTTTTGGTGGTTGAGGGTTTATGTTCCAGTCATGACATTACTTGTGATGATTGTCCAGTTTTCTTACTATATGTTACTGATTTTCTAGTCTCTTTGCATATGGTGAAAACTCCTCAATTACGAGCAGCCTGGGGTCTCAGGCAGTGATTTCCCTGGACACAGCCTGAGTTGAAAGGTTAAGGGTTGTTTAGATTCTTTTGGTAGGTTGTTTTGAACCCACAGCACTAGATAAAGGCAATTAGGAAATTTAGTCTTGTTCCCTTTTTATGATCTCGGGCTTTTGCTGATCTATTTTAACCTCCTCTTGCTTAACCAAATAGTAAGCACAGTTGCCACTCACTGATGAATCATAGCCACACACTAAAAGAGAATTTACTGCAGATTCCAGATTACCTTTATTTGTATTATCTGCAGTAAGTTTAATTTGTGTTTTTTTTATGGGTGTTGAATCTGAGCCTTGCAAAAATCTGATATTTTGAAATTGTTCTCCACTGTTTCTGATCCGGCTTGGTGCTTATATCTGGAAGCTAGAATAACATCACAATGCGGACGGCTTTAGAATGATCTTCGGATTGGGACGTTTGCAGAGGTCACTGCTTGAGGGCCAAAGAAACGGGAAGAGTTGGGCTGTCAGCACTTAATTATGTATAAAATACGTATATATAATTACAAAAAACCTTAGGTCATGTCTACAGATGCTAAGAATGTGATTACATAATGTAAATAAATCAATCAGAAGTGAATACCACACTCTGGCAGATGAATCATAGGGGATCTTAAATAAACATGCTCAGGGAATACTTTCATTCAAACAAATACTGAGCATTTCCAGTGTACTCAGAGAAGACGAGAGCGAGATAATTCATTGCCACAATGGACAAAAACCTTGGAGATTGCTAATAAGATCCAAACTGTCACCTATTAAGTTGTGTGCACAAAAAATAATAACTGACACTTAATGGCATGTTTGCTTGCACTGCTACAGATTTTTATTTCCTGAAGTGATAAACAAGTTGTTGGTCTGATTCTGTTTTTTTTAACTTGAGAAGCATAATTTAGGAAACTGTATGACATTATTACAGTAAGCCTGCAGGTATGGAATTGCAAGCTCTGTTATTTCATAAAGCAACTTCACTTGTCATGTCCCAGGAGATCATCCATAAACTCCGTTGACCCATACAGACCATTAGTGTCAAAGCTGCCGTGCTAACCTGCCAGACCAAATACTGACATCAACCCTGTATGATTGATGTCACAAGTGTTTTGCCTTTGACTATTCAATAAGGTTATTTGCCATGAGGAATAGACTATTTGACCTAACTGGTCTAAGCGTCTGTTTATGCTGTACATAAGCCTCCAGTCTAGAATATGACCACCTCAACCTCTGTCATCGAGTTGCGTATGCAGACACTGTTTGCATGACTTCTTACTCTAAAGCCTGTGTTCCAAACCATCTTTAATGCATTTGTGGAGGCTTGAGAGAATGGGCCTTAAGCTAAGTGTCCTGAAGACTACGGTTTCCTGCCAGGCCTACTCCCACCATGCAACCATGCACTGTTCCCCAGCTATCACGATCCATTTGAGCCACGAGACAAAATGGATCAATTCTGATATGAAGGGAGCTGCTTTTTAGCAAGGGCAGGCATCAGTCATAAAACTCAACATTGACTCCAAAGTGCCAGTACAAACTTTGGCTATGTTGACAAAGATCTCAGACCCAGCACTGAGCTCATTTTCATAGGGCAATAGCATTACCAGTCCTTTTCTTTGCATCTGAGACATGGACAATACCTTAAACCCCTAGAGAAATATCACCGTGACGTCTCTACAACATCCTTCAAATCCAGGGTGCTGCATTTTCTGTGTCGTCTCCCAGGTCGCCATCCCCAGTACTGAGGCACTGGTTCGCTGCATGAGGTGGTGCCACATTGTCCATATGCTTGACACAAGATTGCCAAGCAAGCTCTTTACTCATTGCAACAAATGGTCAGAGAAAGCATTTCGAGGATGTCCACAAAGCCTCGCTGAAAAGAATACAACATCCTACCACGTCATAGGAGTGCCTAGTCTATGACCACCCGAACTGGAGATGGAACATCCATGAAGGTGCCAACCATTTGTGGCAGGATATGCAGATATAAGATTGGACTGTTTAATTACCTCAGGACCCACAACTTTGGAGTGAGAGAAAGGCATTCTCAATCCCAAGGGACTGCTTGAGACGATGACAGGAACTTTTTCTGACTTCACCAAACCCTATCAGCACTTCCTTTGGGATGGTAGGAACTGTCGATGCTGGAGTCTGAGATGACAAGGTGTAGGGCTGGATGAACACAGCAGGCCAGGCAGCATCAGAGGAGCGTTTCACGTTTGGACATTCTTCTGAAGAAGGGACCAGACCTGAAACATAGCTTTCCTGCTCTTCTGCTGCCTGGCCTGCTGTGCCTTCCAGCACTTCCTTTACCTCATGTACTTTCAGAGTTTGAAAATATTTTGCTTTACAGTCAGATATAACTATTGAATGCAAAGCTGTAACAAGGGCAAAGGCAGTATGATGACTTAATGCTCATATTTGTGAATGGTATTCATAGGGACTGTGTGATGTTCAGAGATATGCCTGCTGCGCACTCGAGGCATATCATAGATACCACTTGAACTGACAGACAAAGAAGCAGACACAACATAAAGATTCAAAATTCACTTGGACACTATTGGGCGTAAGGTGGCATACTAGACTGTTTTACTTTTAATGGACTAACTGATCTTTGGTAACATTGATTTATTTTTCCACATTCTTGATAAATGAATTATTGTTCAGTTAGCCTGAGTCATTCAAGTTTGATTGTATTACCCTAAATATTGTTCTAAATGAGATTGGTACTGACTAATCTCATTAAACCTGAACTGTCTATCTCAGCCTTACATCTGATATTTCAGAACCATTTATCTTTGGCAACTAATGTTTTATGACAATATTACTCCTTTGGCGGAATAATCCAAACCCATTTGTTTGTCAATGGAATTGCTGGTGGGTTGGAGAAATCGCCAATCTCTTTCTTTTTATCTTCCATCATGCTTCTCCTGTTTCTGTGAAAATGTTGGTTATGATTAATCAGCAGTAACAGCTCTGGATATGGGTGGCCAAGAACCTCCAAGAACAGCTCATTCTTCCCTTCGGACACCAGTAAATTGTCATCTTTTCCAACTCTCTGCCGTTGTTTTATACCCTGCAACTATATACAAAATTCGTGAAAATGTTAACAAAACTCTCAATGGAAATGTGATTAGCTATAATGCGATCCCCAATTAGCCACATGACTAATGTCTCATATGACACTGGTTTAAGAGTACAGACTTTATCGTGTCCCAGAATGTACCAAACACACAAGTCCATTTTTCATTGATAAAAAATATTTCTCCCGTCATTTCCTTTGGTCACAAAGGGTACTGATCAGTGTTTTAAACAATGATGTCAGAAAACATGTAAACTGATTAAGATAAATTGTTCATTGTAGGTATTCAAATTTATTCCTTAAATTCCTAGAAGAGAGTCGGTGATTTTTCTTGTGTATAAGTTGAGGTGTAACTAATTACATTTCTGAACAAAAAATAACAAATGAACAATGATTGCCATCTTGAGGCATTTGATTTCAATCCAGACATGTTCCAGGGTAAATAGGGATGGATGATTAATGCTGGCCGGCCAGGAATATCTACATCACATGAATGAATTAAAAATATACTTGTCTTTTAAATCATACAATGTTTTACTTTAAGGTTCTTGCAAAGATTTGAAACTCAGGTTGTGGATGAGACTGTTGTCTTGGTCACCAAGCTGCCTGCTTATTGTACAGATGTTTCATCACCCTGCTAGGTAACATCATCAGTGCGGTCTCCGTTGATGTTGTATGCCACTTGGAATTTATATGTTCCGGTTTATTAAGTTGGAGTGTGTCATTTCTGGTTGTGTCCTGCAGGGGCTTGTATACGGGGTCTAATCCCACACATTTAATGATTGCAGTCCGGGTTGAAAACCAGGCCTCTAGGAATTCCTGTGCATGTCTGTGGTTGGCTAGAGCTAGGATGGTCACGGTATCCCAGCTAAATTGATGGCCTTCATTGTCCAAGTGCATTGAGATGAGGGACAATGGAGGCCATCAATTTAACTGGGGCGACGTGCCCATCTTAGCTCAAGACAACCACAGACACGGACAGGAATTCCTAAAGGCCTGGTTTTCAACCCATAATGCGATCAACAAGCTTGTGGAATTCGACCCCGTATACAAACCCATGCAAAAACAAATTGGAAATGATACAACCCAACTTAACAGACCGGAACATATAAATTCCAAACAGAGTAGGACGACATCACTTCATTGGAGGCCACACTGATGATGTTACCTAGCATGGTGACGAAACGTCTGTATAATAACCAGCCAGCTTGGCGAGCAAGCCAACAATCTCAATGTTTTACTTTTTTAGTGGAATGATGGTGGAATTTTGGACTAATATGTATGTGTGAAATGAATATTTCTGTACTGTGTGAGTTGATATTAAGTTATAATGAGGCCGTTTATTACGTATGATGTTGTTGTAGCCACATTTAGTACTTCAATTCAATTTCAATTCTATTTCAATTCCTGAGCTCTTTATAGACCTACACAATGAATATAACTGTAATTCACTTGTGTATTGTTACTCCTTTCCACTTTGGATCATTCTTAAGGATACACTATTAGCTTTTTGAATATCTCTGAAGCATTTTTATTTCCTTAAAAATAATTTAAATGTTTCTAAGAGTTTGTCTATTGCAGTGGGCTTCCTTAATATCAGCAATACCTTGTGAAAAGATTCCAATTGTTTTGTCCTTACTCTCAACTTCAGAGTTATCTGTCCCTTTTGTATTTGAATAACTTCTCAAAGTGAACCATTTACCTCAATCAGTTGTAAGTTCTTTTTACAATCAAGAAAACATCTAGTATTTGGCCACATCAGGAGCACCCTCTTCTTGAAATCAGAAACTTTTGTGTTCTAGTTTTGCTTTGTTTCAGCGTTGCTAGCTCCTCCAGTATATGGAATTGTGATTCTCTCCACTCCAGAGTGTGCCTTTATATCTAGATAAATGAGAATATGAACCATGAATTCTTAAAGGAGATTTTTATAGTATGCAGCGGATGGTGGAATGCAGCTAGTGAATTCTCTTCTCTGTGTCAAGTTAAATCAAGAGTCAGGCTTGAACCAATAATTGGTTTCATTTGACAAGATAAATGAGCGAAAACGTGCACTGTTTTATACATGAAGATATATTTTTCTGTATGCTGCTCAGCATGCGAAACAATCAAGGCTAAATGCACTTTCTGATTTCTTCGTATTTCTCAAAACCTTTGGCCTTTAGCCTTTAACTTGGGGCTTCCCAAAGGGGAGATTGAGAGGGTGAAATCTTGGTCATGAGCTCTGAGACAGCAATGACTGAATGACAATGAGACAGGAATGACAGTGAATGTCCACAAGGACTCTCATCAATTTTAATAGATGCATCATAGAAAACGTTCTATCCAGATGCATCATAGCATGGTTCGGCAACTGCTCTTCCCAAGACCACAAGAAACTAAATGAGTCGTGAACACAGCCCAGACCATCACACAAACCAACCTTCCTTTCACTGACTCCATCTATATTTCTCGCTGCCTCTGGAAAGCAACCAATATAATCCAATTCCCCTTCCCACCCCAGTTACACTCTCTTCCACGCTATTCCGTCGGGCAGAAGATATAAAAGTTTGTAAACATGCACAAATAAATTCAAGAACAGCTTCTTCCCTGCTGTTTATTGGATTTCTGATTGGGCCAGTTACATTTTAAATTCAATGTTGACCTCGGTCTCTGTGCACCTCCTCTGCAGCTGTAACATTGTATTCTTCTCCCTGTTCTATTACCCTAACACACTTTGTATGGTGTGGTCTGCCTCTATTGCATGCAAAACAAAACTTTTCACTGTACCTAGGTACATGTGACAATAATAAATCAAAGCAAATAAAATTCTCCCACCCCACCTATGCCCTCAGCACCTCCTCCACTTCACCCCACCACCTCCTCTTCATCACCAGAACTACCATTACTGCTTGCCAAAGTTTCACAACAATTTTCAACGCTCAGAATGGGGTCACAATGGGGAAATTGTTTGGGGCGCACTGCCCTCATTCCAACCCTATCCCTGGCAGCTACCAGAGGATGACTCAGACTTGATATCATATTTGACCATGAGCTGAGCTTCCGATCACAAATTTCTGAGCTATTTGATCTCTAAAACAAGGTTGACCACCACCCCACCTTCAGCTCTCCCTCTCTCTGCTGCCTCCTTAACTTATCCTTGGATTTATTATCCCTTGACCTTCAGTATCTGATGAAATTCTGTCCAAGCTCCCACATTTAAGTCCTCCATAAACTTCCATAATTCTAACTTTTTCCGCTCATGTGCTCACGTCACCCATAGTGGCTTCCAGCAAAGCAAGACCTAATTAAAATTCTGATCTAAATTCACAACTCCATCCATTGGCATTAACCCTGCCTAACTGTGTGAATTCCTCCAGCCTACAATTCTCAAACAGTGATGCTTCTCCAATTCCAGGCTCTCAAGCATTTCTGATTTTGAGTATTCCATCACTGGCAGGTCTATGATGAAACATTAAGCAGTTTAGACATCTATTTTCCAGCACTTGTAAGAATGAGAGGAGATCTAATTTAGTAATAGAAGATGCTAAAGAGTATTGGCAAAGTAGCCACAAACAGGATGTTTCCTCATGTGGGGGAAAAAGCTCATTAAAGAAGTTAAAACTTTAGAATAAGGGGTAACAGATTTAAAACAGAGATGAGGAGAAGTTACTTCACTCAGAGTTGTGAACCTGTGGAATTCACTAGCCCAGATGGTGGTGAATGCTAGGATATTGAGTAGATCTAATGAAGAGAGAGACAGATGTTTAATTAGTAACAAATTGAAAGGGTCATGTAGAACGAGCAGAAAAGTGGAGTTCAAGCCGAGATAAGATCATCGTATCAAATGGGAGAATAGACTCGAGAGACTGAATTTCCCACTCCTTCTCCTAGTTTTTACATCTTTATGAGGGGTCCAGGGACTGACGTGATTTTTGGACGTACAAATTCAAAGTACATTTAAACTGGACCTTGCCACCATTTAGAAATCCAGCCCCATAAGTGTCCAAATGCAAATAGTTATCATACTATAATTTCTCTTTATCTGGAGAAAGAACTCTGGAACTCATGTCCATCTAGAGGGTCAGACTAATAATTCAGCATGTGGTTTCACATTCCACCATTGATGCTGATGAAATTTAAATTCAGTTGATAAAATCTGAATTTGAAAGTGAGCCATTAGTGATGCTGATCTTAAAACAAACATTGATTGCACTTCAATTTTTAATCTGCCATCCTTATCTGGTCTAACTACTTGTGAATTGAGATTCAGAGCAATGGTGTTCACTCTTAGCTCTGAACTGGTGTATGAAGCCGCTCAGATCAAGAGCAACAACCAGAAATGCCAAAACCCATAAGTCACTCTCCAAGAACTCCCGTCTCAATTCTGTGAAACAAGCTCTTGCCAATCATGGACCTATCCTCTTTATAAATAGCTGTCAATCAGCCTCATTAACCCAATATACAGCCTGTCACTAATCTGTGACAATTGAGCCCCCCTGAGTGTATTCAGCTGTGTGTCCTGCTGTGTAGACTGAATAGAAGGAAACTTCAGTGGGATGACTGACAGTGGAACTATGTATTTAACAATACTACGAGAGTTTAGCAATTGTAATCAAGCTGCCACCTGATGAATTGACACAACAACCTGCAATCAATGGATCAAAACAAACAATATGTACTGTGGGAAGCTAGCACATTACATTTGGATTCTAGCATTACAAGTTTGCAAGTTTTTTTTCTTTCAAAATCAACAGGACAGTTTTGCCATGAGCTAATTTTTGTTTTGTGCTTCAAATATTTTCAATATTTCCTAAAAGAAAATGGTGCTACAACATCTGACTCAGTTACCCTATCTCCTCCTGATGTTTTATGTCTAGGTTGGCTGTTGTAGCTTTTGTATGTGTTGCAGGAGTAATCCCCTTCAGGTAATGTTTGAGCTGGGGTTCTGTCACAGGTTCTCTTTCTTTTAAATGAATAGTAGCAGCTTCAACAGCTTCTGGTGGCAATCTTGCTTTCAAGATATTTTTCAACAACTTGCTTAGAAGTGTTATGACACATCTGTGGACCAGGTGGGACTTGCACCAGTGTTTACCGGCTCAGAGATTGGGACACTTTTGCTGTACAACAAGAGCTCCATCAATCTGCTTTTCTGCACTTTTGTCTGACAGACTGTTTGATTAAGTGATAAAAGATGACCCTCTAGTGAGTCTTAACATGAAGAGACACTAGTCTTAACAACAAGATGTGGTTTATTGCATGATCACAAGGGGTGCATTAGTTAGACATAACTGGCAAGACTTTTAGGAGCTATGGCGATACATCTCACCCCATCGAGATCTCGAACTCAACTACTTTTCAGCTCAAAAGTGTGTGCCTTCATCAGATTGGGTGGTACTCAAAGCAGTCTCCAACATTAACCCTTTCAGAGCCATTACTTAATAGATTAGCATTTGCCTGCATAACAAATATCATTCCACTTTAGAGATAGTAAGAACTGCAGATACTGGAGTCAGAGATAACACAGTGTGGAGCTGGATGAACACAGCCGGCCAGGCTGCATCAGAGAAGCAGGAAAGCTATCGTCTTGGGTCGGGACCCTGCTTCTTTCCTGCTCCTCTGATGCTGCCTGGCCTGCTGTGTTCTCCAGCTCCACACTGTGTTATCTTATACCACTTCAGTTGGGTGGAATGCTCTGAGCCGCATCCGGTGGAGTTGATTAGTTCTTCACCAATTTGTTCATGGTTTGTGAGTATTACTGGTTAAGCTGGTATTTATTGCCTGTCCCTAATTTCCCTTAAACGTGGTAGTGAGCCACCATCTTGAACCACTGCCGTCCTTGAGTGTGGGGACACACACAGTGCTATTAGGAACGGAGATCCAGGATGTTGACTCATGATAGTGAAGGAATGGTGATATGCTTTCCAGTAGGAGTATTGGTCACTTGAAAGGGACCTTGCAGATTGCATTGTTGCCATGCATCTGCTGCCCTTGCTCTTCTAGATGGCAGAGGTCATGGGTTCAGAAAGTGCTGTTGAAGGAGCTTTGCTGAGTTATTGCACTGTCCCTTGTAGTACACCCTGCTGCCACTGTATATTGGTCATAAAGGTGGATGTTGAATGAGGATGAGGTCCCTATCGAGCAGGCTACTTTGTTCTAGATGACATTAAGTTTCTGGTGTGTTGTAGGAGCTGAACTCATCCAGGGAGTAATTCATCACACTTCTAACTTGTGAAGTAGATGGTGGACAAGCACTGGGGAAACAGGAAGTCAGTTACTCAACACAGAATTTTGAAACTCTGATCTGCTCTTGTAACCACAGTATTTATATGGGTGGTCCAGTTCAGTTTCTGGTCAATGGTACGCCACGGGATGTTGATAGCAGATGTTCAGTCTTGCTAATACCTTTGAACATCAAGTAGCAATGAGTAAATTCTGTCTTATTAATGATGGTTATTGCCTAACACTTGTGTTGTAAAATGTTACCCGCCACTTATCAGTCGAAACCTAAATGTTGTCCAGGACTTTTTGCACATGGATACAGACTGCTGCGTATTTGAGGCATCTCAATTAATGCTCATTGTGCAGTCATCATTGAACATTGCCACTTCAGTTTTTATGGTGGAGGGAAGAGCTTTGAAGCAGCTGAAGGTGGTTTCGCCAAGGACATTACCCTGAAGAATTCCTGCAAAGATTTCCTGCAACTACGATGATTGCTTTCCAACACTTGCAGCCATCTTCCATTGTTTTAGTTGTGCTTCTAGCCAAATTGTGGGAGTAGTCTGTGAAAGTCATCCAGGAGCTGGTCCACAATGCAATTGACCAATGCATAACATCATGGCTGAGGACATGAGAGAGAAGATAGAACTCATATCCCCACCGTGTCGAAGATTGGCTCCAGTGTCCATGTGTGTATTTATCAAAACTGTGAGCAACAAGTTCATGTTGTAAGCAAGATTACTAATTCTGTCACAAGATGCAACTTGTGAGATTGAACTCTTGACTCTTGGGGTTAAAAACAAAGAACAGAAATGACTTCAGCACGGATCCCGGCAACAGACTGAAGACGCCCAGCTTAAAATTAGATTTTGATTTTTTGGCGTCTCATTAAAAACTACGTCATCCTTCACATTATTTCTGTGTAAGTTCTGTGATGGCAAATAAAAATGAATGGGGTACAATTTGGTGGGTGGCCCACAAAATCTTTTCCCTTGCCAATGTAGGCCATCTACGAAAGTGTTGAGAAACATTGGATCAGCGGCTGTATTCCTGGAAGATATAGCATTTTATATTTGCATTTATCCAAAGTAAACAAATCAAATGCTTCGAATTCTTCTTTACATCTTGGTTTTTTTTCCAGTTCTTGGAGTAACTTGGCAGCCTGTCTGTCTTGAGGGAAAAATCATTGTTTCCTGATTGGATATCCATCACTGCACATGAATCCGCCATGTGGAATGCCATCAATTCCTCATACAAGGCCAGGCCAGCACTTCCGAAAAATTCTGGCTAATGTCTTTGGGATTTACTCCATACAATGCTGCGCTTTCTTCACTAATTTTCTGCCTCTGATCCCATACGAAATTCCAAACATGACTCTTACAAATTGGATGCTAGACTATTTGCAAGGGAAGAGAAATGAATGATAAAATTATAACATTGGTGCTCTATTGAAATCGTCAAATTTAATCAGGCCCTTGAACTTGCTGATTAGATGACAGGATGATTCTGCCTTTTAATCATATTGCTTTGATTGCTGGAAATCAAACCTAGCATGATTGACATGAGCCCTGAAGTGCATGTTGATGAATAGGCCACAGACAGCCATGAATGGAAACTCTGAGACTGAGGAAGCAGCAAGTTTGAAGAATGCTAGAGGGGTAATTTTAATTTCTGGAGTTTGTTTATAATTGGCAATATCGACTTAACCAGCCATTAAAATGGATAGGAAAGTCATATCAAGAGTAACAACTAATAATCAGCCAATCAATGTGGTCTATTTTAAAGTTAAAATTACCATTGGAAGGGAAGAGAATGTGGGCTAACAATAAACTCAATAAACTCAATTCAATTTAGCACAAAAAGGCCATTCAATCCAACTATCCCATGCTGGGAGTTAAGTTCTTATCTTTCATCATCTAATCTGATATGAGTTTGTCTGCAGCAGTGTGTTGTACCTCATGCAGTAATGTTTATGTTAGCTCACATAGTATTTGAAACTAGATGTAGATATCATGGTTTGAAGAGTAAACAGACATGAATCACAACTATCTATCATATACAAACATTGCCTTCCGCAGGCACATACCTGTTTGAGTTAACATCGTGCCATTATTTTACAACCCAGAAATATACTTCAGTAGGGTGTCATGAATCAAGTGATCTGATAAGATGTAGTGTGGGACTTTTGTACTCTTAGGTAACAGGCTATTTTACAATGATGAAATGAGGAGTTTGTTCTCTGTAATGGTTTCTGATGCTGCAGAGACCAAAAGTCAGTGCATTCAAATGTCAAGCACTGTATGTATGTGAATGTTCCGTGCAGCTTAGATCATGAACATGTCTTTGAAAGGCATATTGAAATACTTACAGTGAGACATAACACCACATAACTATTTTCTTGATAACCCAGCCCATTTGCGTATCTAGCTTTCTATGGGGTATTATTTGCCCCAGCAGCTCCATAGAATCCCTACTGTGTGGTAAAAGGACATTTGGCCCATACTGGCCTTCCAAAGAGTATCCCACACAGACCCTCACCCTGTCCCTGTAACACCACATTTCCCCTGGTTAATCTACTTTGCCTGCACATTCCTGGACACTATGGGCCAATTTAGCATGGCCAATCCACCTAACCTACACATCAGAGTACTCATTGGAGATGCACATAGACATGGGGAGAATGTGCAGACTCTACACAGATAATCACCCAAGGATGGAATCAAACCTTGTTCCCTGGCACTGTGAGGGAGCATTGTTAACCACTGAGACATCCTGACACCCCACAGCGGGTTAGAGGTTCTGGTCTGGGTCTGGGTAGGATGCAGTTTGGAGAGGTGGTGAAAAAACCCCTTGCAGTTGTCAGTTTCACATTCTCACTATTTGGTAAAAGAGGCCTTTCTGGATTCTCTCATAATGACTATTACATTTATTTGATTGGGCCGTCCCGCCACCCGACCTAAAATTGCACCGTAGTGCTATTGTCGCAGAGGAATGCGAAATCAGGCGATTAGCACATCATAGAGATTATCTGTGAAACGGGAGGGTACAGATCGAGGTACAGTGCTGAGATGGACACCACTTCAACCATATGCACCTCGCATATAGTGGTCATAACACTTGACACTCCCCACCATTGTTGTTGTGATCAGGTCTCCTATCGATATTTTGGAGATACCCAACCTTCTGAGGTTATTTGCACTTCTGTTATAGATGAGACCACGGCAGGATATTACCACCGGAATTTGCTTTATCGTTGAAACATTGTGGCCAATCGCTGCCAGGTACCTATGTGTGGCAGCTACCACTTCATCACATCCATACTTTTCCAGCTTCATTTTCCAGGTCTCCTCTAGCCGTGATTCCAGTGGCACTGCCACATCACAGACATAGGCAGTCTCACTCTCGATCATAATGATGTCTGGCTTGCAGAACGACGTCTTCAATGGGATTCGTGACTCGATCATCACCTTCGCCTCCTTCATCTGCCGCAGCTGTCGCACCAGTTGTTTCACCGCTCGGTTATGTCGTGCACAGCGCGCGTCATGTGTAATTGTACAGCTCTGCAGTATATGATGTAGAGTCTCCGGACTGCCACAATTACCGCAGCATTTACAGTCGCCCCCTCCACGAGCTCCCCGCGATCTTCGCATCTTCATCGAAAGCGACCCTGTTCTTAATTGGGTCACTCTTATAAAAAGTCTTGAACATCCTCTCGTTGTTTGAGATCCACCTATGCGACACCTGGTCTGTTGTTGCACCCTGTAGTATTCTGCAGTCCGCGTGGGACAACATGTGTCTCTTCCATCCTTCCTTAGCTGCTTCTACTGTGGAAACTTCCATCCCTCCAACCCTACCTAATTTGGTCATCTCTCTGCAAACCAGTTGGAAGGAACCCAGTGTCGCCAACGCGCGCATCCAGGGTATATCCTTGGCCAAGAGACGTTCCAGTCGCCTCCCTTTTTCAATCGGGATAACAGTTGACAAACAAGGGATCCCTAACCCACCATCTTTTAGAGTAGAGTGTATAAACCCAATGGGGGCATCCTTCAGGAGACGAAGCCAACTCCTGATTGCCTGTCTGATCTGCCGATCCAGCGCCTTCAGGGTATTTCGATGGACTTCACCCAATGTCAGACTATATTTCAGCTTCGGTATTAAATATGACCGGACAATCTCCACACGCTGTTGAGGTTTTAGAGGGGCATGTGTAACCTCATAGAGCATATCATATAATGGTGACTGCTAACATTGCTGTTTGCCACAAATGCAACAACACTGTGTAATTCAATCAAAAGTGTACATAACTGTAAAGATGTCTGTTCAATCATCCTTCAGGCTGTTTTCTGTGGAGAAGGGGCCCAATCTATTTCATGATTTCCTGATAGATGTAACCTCTCAGTTCCGGTATGACACTTGTAAATTCGTTAAGAGCCTTCTCCACGTCTCTTTAATACTATGGCAGAACTGTTCACAGGACTGCACCCAGTATGGTCTAACCAAATTTTGATACCAGGCTTAATTTCTTTATTTCTTAATTCTATCCATCTATAAATAAATCCTACTTCAACAGAGTTTCCAAAATGTAATAACTAAAAGGTTTTCTTTTGCAGCAATCTCCTCTAAAGCTTGGATACAGATTGATGTAAGTACTAAGAATGACTGTATGTGATTTCTTGCTGATCTTTGTGCACAATTATTAAATGAAATTGGCAACAACAAAGAATTCAGTGTAATACATGATAAAGAGAAATTCCACCATGAGCAGACAATGTCATTAAATCAATACAGTCTGGTCTATCATAGGCAAAGGAAAGGATAATACCTTGAAATATCTGATAATCTAGGAGCGATTAGAGGCAATCAGCAACTTTGACAAAGTTAAAGAACTCTTCTATAAGAAGAGCTAAATGTCAGGAAGTACACATGCCGACATAATTACTGTACATTTACCTTGAGGATGTAGTTCTAAATCCCACTTTACTAGATGGGATCCAGGTCTGAACTATAACTGTTTTTAAAGGTCTGCAATAAACTTAATTGGGACACAGTCCAGTCCAGTCCAGACTTGAGTGCATGCTTTAGGTTTGAAATTCTAGCATCCTGTAAGTGAGCTAATTCTTTCAGGTGAATGCTTCCTCTGTGAATTAACAACTGTTCAGCCATTCATTGATGGCCCTGTTTTGTACAAACGTGGTCGGAATTATCAGGCTACCAAGCCAATTACCACTCCTCAACTCATGAACTGATTGAAAGAACTTTTCAGGGCTGATTTTAGCCCTTAAGTTTTGATTTAAATTTGTTCCCAATTCTGAAATAGGTGACAGTAAGAAATAACTCAGAGAAGGGTAAGTAGAAAAAGGTCAAATTAAAAGAATGGAAATAAGAAAAGTAAAATGCAAATAAGGACAAAAATGTGATCACAATTAAAATGTTTAACTTTTTAAAAAATATTTAAATCAGTTTACAGTTGTTTGTACTTCAGAATTGTCCACTTTCTCCTGGTGAGAACCCATCCACTCCAAGCAATATTAAACCTTGGAACATTCAAGTCTAAGATAGTAGAAACTGCAGATGCTAAAGAATCTGAGATAACAAGGTGTAGAGCTGGATGAACACAACAGGCCAAGCAGCATCAGAGGAGTAGGAAAGCTGAAGTTTCAGAAGAAGGGTCTCGGCCTGAAACGTCAGCCTTCCTGCTCCTCTGATGCTGCTTGGCCTGTTGTGTTCATCCAGCTCTACACCTTGTTATTTCACCATTCTAGTCTGGCTTACTACTATATAGGGGAGTGTACTTTGTCACTGAGGCATGTTACAAGATTGGTTTAAAAAAATTCTAATTCATGACTGAAACAGCTCCATTGAAATCATCTAAAAATTAGGATGTTGCATTTAACTCCAATGTCATTGGCAAGGAGGACAAGGATTGAACCAGGGTTTACTGTTCTTGAGCATGATCCAATGATGCCGACAGAAAGATGAATGTGTGTGGAATTTGAACGTGACCAGAAATACATTAGCCTGGGATGCTCTCCTTGGATAAGTAGCCTACTGACACTTTAATGATCAGATTCGCATGTGAGGAATGGGCATTTTGCTGAAGTAATGAGAGGCTCCTGGCAGGAATGGAAACTCTTGTTAGCATGAGCCAACATCTTTAGGTGAGAGGAGAAGTAAATTTGATGGAGGTACAACATTAAGTCATTTGTTTGCAGATAGCTTAAACATTGCTAACAAAAGACATTTTTTTTCAAAACTTTTATCTGGCCTTCAAAGGAAGATTTGCAAGAATACCGATTAAAGGGAAACAATATTGTATACTCTGTGAGAAGGTGTTAGGCTATAGGGGTACAATATTTTTGGTGATGTGTAACTGGTGTTATTTCACAATGAGGAAAAGACTGTATTCTTCGCATCTGAATTCTAACATTTGCACAGACATAAAATAAAGCCAATTACTCATGGCTACCAATGCAATATCCCTGTGTGCAGTCAAATTATAAATGATTAAAGAGAACAGTGAATTCTCACTTAATAGTCTTGTCTGAACTGCTGACTGGGTTCCATAATATGCTTGAAAGTTGATCTTTTCTCTGCTACGGTGAACATTTTTAAATTTAATTAATACCATCTGTCCGCTAAATCTGTCGGAAGTTCACGTGGCCAATTTGGTGAATACAATGGTGGAACTGAGCCACAGAGGCCAGGACCAAGCATTGTTTGCTTGCTGGTTTGTGCTGGATGAGCAGAGGTTAACTGGGGTAGCAGTTAAATGACGGCAGTGGCACTCATTACCTCCTTGAGTGTGGAGAGAAAGAAATTCTACCAGGTTTTCTCTTCCCACGTTCTGTCCTGAACAGTGTACATGGGGGCCATTGAAGGAAATTAGGTTCAGACTTGACTGTAGCGCTTTCTACAACTGAATAGGCTGCTGGCATTCATTATATAGGGTAGCTGTAAAGCCCTGCTTAGAGTCCATCAGCACTGTTAGGCATGAAGGGATGGAAACTGGGAAATAAGAAACCATAGGTAAGTCGGTTCAAATCAAGGCAGGAACTCGACCTTTTAATAGCCTGCCGTCTTCTCCCGTGCTCATTTCCTTTGGCCTATTAATCCACGAAGCAGCACTATAGAAGGATATTGCTATTTATGACATTGTCCAACTATTTATTCTGGACACTAAGTTCTATGGTTTACCTTGGAATGGTGCCCCATGTAAAATAACAAGAGCAACTTGCATTTGTATAGTGCCTTAAGCATAGGAAACTGGCCCAAGGCAGCTTATAAGAATATTGTCAAAACAAAATTGGATACCAAAAAAAAACTACATTGATAAAGTATCTTTGATGACCTGAAAAGCTTCAAAGTCATTCAAGTACTCTCTGAAATGAGGCCACTTTAGTAATTTAGGACCCACAGCAATCAGTTTGTGCACATTAAATTCCCACAAATAGTGTAGGAACAGGAGAAGACCATTCAGCCCTTTGAACCCTCCTCATTCTGGATCGTGGATGACCTTCTTCTCAATGCCATTTTCTCACACTACTTCAATATCTCTTAACGCCATTTCTCTGCATCAATCAATGTTCCCTGCTCAACAATACAGCTCCCACAGCTCTCTGGGCTGGAGAATTCCAAAGATCCTCAAACCTGGGAGTTTTAAAAAAAATCTTCTGTCCTCGTAATCTTAAATGGTCTACCCCTTATGCAGAGATTATGTCCTCAGGTTCTAGAGTCACTACTCAGGGAAAACACCCTATCTATATCCAGCTGGTCATGCCCTGTAAGAACCTCGTATGTTTCATTTAGACCATTACTCATTCTCCAAAATGCTACTGAATACCACCCAAGTTTCTCAATCTGCCCTCACAAAACATTTCCATCATTCCAAGAATTAATCTAATGAAACTCAATTGCTTACCTCTCTATGGCATGTATATCCTCCAACAGATAAAAAGGCAAAAACTGTCAGTGAGGATTTGCCATGGCTCCATTCATGGTTAGAGTGAATAGCCAAAGTTTTTTTTTCCCCCCAGGGTAAGGGAGTCCAAAGTAGAGAGCTTAGGTTTAAGTTGATAGGGGAGAGATTGAAAACGGACAAAAGGACAATCCTTACATGCACCACCTTCTGTGCGAAAACAATGAACTGCCAGAGGAAATGGTGGAGTCTGATACAATTACAACATGTAAAAACTGGACGGTACATGAATAGGAAGGGTTTAGAGCAGTATGGGCCAAATGCTGGCAAGTGGGACTAGACTAAAATGGCTGGTCGGCATCAAAAAGTTGCACTGAAGAGTCTGTTTCCGTGTTGTACTCTGATGCTAACTGCAACAAAATGTGTTTACTTCTCCACTCAAATCCCTTTGAAATGAATGCCAACATGCCTGACAGTGCAACATGGTAATGTTCATGTTTTGTCTGTTTTATGATATTGATATAGAGATAAGAATTGATCAGGACACTGGATAATTCCTCTGCTTTTCTTCAAAATTGTGCCAGATGGGATGTTTTTGCATCCACTTGATCAGGATGATAGGCTACCGTGTAACACATAATGGGGGAGACAATGGCCTTGTGGTATTATATTGCTGGACTGTTTATCCAGAGACTAAGGTAACATTCTGGGTTCGAATCTTGCCATGGCAGAAGGTGGAATTTGAATTCAGTAAAAATCTGGATTAGGAATCTAATGATAACCATGAATCCATTGTTGATTGTCAGGAAAAACCCAATCTGGTTCACTAATGTCCTTTAGGCAAGGAAACTGCCAACATTACCTGGCCTACGTGTGACTTCAGACCCACAGCAATGTGGTTGACTGTCAACTGCTCTCTGGGCAATTAGGGATGAGCAATAAATGCTGCCTAAAAGCGACGACCGCATCCCACAAATGAATAAAGGGCATCCTCTGAAGACGTAAAGTAACATGAAGAGATGTAAGGGCAGGTGACCAAAAGTCTCATCAGTGTCGTGATTGTTTTTAAAGAGTATTTTAATGAAGGGAAGGGGAAAGGGGTTTAGAGAGAGAATTCTAGCTGAAGGCATTATCATCAATAGGAGCAGAAGTAGAGCATTTGGCCCTTCAAGTCTGCTCCACCATTCAATATGATCATGGCTGATCATTCAGGTCAGTACCCTGCTTTGCCTTTTTTCCCATAGCCTTTGATCCCTTTAGGCCAAAGAACTACATTTAACTTCACCTTAGGGAGTTGGAAGATGTGAGACAGATTGAATGCATCCAGTCAGATCAATGCATGAACAGAAAACATAGCTGTTTGAATCTGTTCTTGCAGCTTGTCTTCCTGTGCATTTCAGTCATTTAATAATGGTGCCAAGTAATAATGTATTTAGCTCCAATACAAGGAAAGCATTCTGATAGTTGAAAAGAACAACAAAGCTTTAGCTCTCAACATGTATAACTGATATTCCTCAATCCATGATTTCAAGAGACATTAACCCACTTAACCTCAGCCAATAAAGTTTTATTGAAGTCCATGCATTGAAAATGCTTGTAATTCCTTTATAAAAATAAATACTATTCACTTGAGAACAAAAATTACAAAATGCCAAAAAAATGCACTAAGTGGGAGGAAAGATATTCCCGATGATGGGGGAGATTCCAGACCAAGGATCACAGTTTAGGGATACAGGTCATTTGGGACTGATATGAGAAATTTCTTCAACCAGAGAGTGGTGAAAACATTCAAAGCATTCAATATTTTGGCTTCAGCCACTTTCTGTGGCAGAGAGTTCCACAGACTCATCACTCTGGGTGAAGAAATTTCTCCTCATCTCAATCCCAAATGGCCTGTATCTTTAAACTGTGATCCTTGACCTGGATTCTCCCGTCATCAGGAATATCTTTCCTCCCACTTTATTTAGTGCATTTTTTTTTTTTGGCATTTTGTAATCTTGGTTCTCAAGCGAATAGTATTTATTTTTATAAAAGAATTGCATGCATTTTCAATGCATGGACTTCAATAAAACTTTATTGGCTGAGGTTAAGTAGGTTAATGTCTCTTGAGATAATGGATTGAGGAATATCAGATGAACACATTGAGAGCTAAGGCTTTGCTGTTCTTTTCAACTATCAGAAAGCTTTCCTTGTATTGGAGCTAAACACATTATTACTTGGCACCATTATTAAATGACTGAAATACACAGGAAGACAATCTACAAGAACAGATTCAAGCAGCTACATTTTCTGTTCCCACATTGATCTAACAGCAAACTGAGGACTGGACACATTCAATCTGTCTCACATCTTCCAATTCCCTCATGTTAATGGGATAGACTCTCTCCTGGCAACAAAGGGACCTCCATAATTTATATGTGCAATCAGTTGGCTGAACATAATCAGGCTCTGCAGCTTCCACTTAGACAGGTCTGCAGCCACATCCAGTCACCACGTTTCATTTCCAAATCATGACCATTCTATCAGTTCATTGACAGGAATGCTTAACCAAAACCAGTTCATTTATTCACCTTCTTTATCTCAGAAAAAAAGCATAGCTCATTTTGAAAAATAAACCATCACCTAGGGCAACAGCTCCAGGAGTACCTTTGCAGAAATGAATAGGAGCTTTGAAGACTTGCCTTCTAGCAGCTTATGCGATGCAAACTCTAGGGGCACATGCTAAATAAGACATTAGCAGATCTTACGATCTTCTGTCTCAAATTTGCATATAGCCAACAAGATAGTAATGTCTGGATTTAATGGATGGTGCTCTGTAGTTTAACTGCTCTGAATCATTCATCTTTAATGATAATCTGAGATTCCTGGACAGAAACAAAGGCTTATTTTATTTCATCTGAAACACTGATTGTTGTCTTCAAATTGGACAACTACACTGCATAACAAAGCAGGAGGAATTTGGGGTACGTGATAGTTTTCTGATTTATTCATCAGATATGGGCATCCCTGTCAAAGATAGGATTTACTACAAATCTCTAATTGTCTTTGAGAAGATCAGACGTCACATGACACCAGTAGGTCCAATAGGCTTCTTTGAAATCTCAAGCTTTTGAAGCACTGTCCCTTTGTCCTAACCAGGAAATAATTGAAAATGTATCTTATATAAACATTTTGATTTATTTTTGTATTTAAATGTTAGCAGGAAGTTAGCTAGGCAAACACAAAAGATTTCTGGTGGGTGAACAGTTCAAAATTTGACCTTTTGTAGAGCACAGGAAATATTCAATAATCAGTCATTTTTCAAGTAAAACTCTGATGCTGATTTATGGTCACATGTACCTAAGTACAGTGAAAAGCTTTGTTTATGAGCAGTGTTGGCAGATCATAGTAAGCAAGGACATACAGATTATCAGGTGAAAAGAAAAATTTGGGCAGAGGCATACAGGTTCTATCATACAGGACGTGCACTAAACAACATCAACATTAGCAAGATCAGCATTACTTGAAATTAGAGAGGTCCAGTCATCAGTCTAATAATGGCCGGGAAGAAGCTGTTTTTAAACCTGCTGGTGCGTGAGTTCAAGCTTCTGTATCTTCTGCCTGATGGAAGAGGTTGTAAAAGAGCATCGCCGGAGTTTGATGGGTCTTTAATGATGTCAGCAGCCTTTCTATAGCAACGGATCGTGTAAATGGAAACCACGGACGGGAGGTTGCCTATAATGATGGTCTGGGCTGTACACACCACTTTCTGTAGTTTCTTACAGTCCTGGGCAGAGCAGTTGCCATACCAGGCTGTTATGCACCTGGACAGTACGCTTGCAATACTGTATCTGTAGAAGGTGATGAGGGACTTTATGAACATACCAAATTTCTCGAGCTGCCTGAGGAAGACAAGGCGTTATTGTGCCTTCTTGACTGTCATATCTATGTGGGAAATCCAGGACAGGTCGTCGGTTATCGTCACTCCGAGGAGCTTAATGCTGCTCACCTTCTCAACCTCAGCACAGTTGATGTAGATGGGGGCATATTCCCCTTCTTTCTTTCTGAAGCCAATGATTAGTTCTTTATTTTTTTTTCTCATATTGAGAGAGAGGCTGTTCTCGTTGCACCATGTCACTATGCCCTCTTTTTCTTTTCTGTATTCTGACTTATCATTGTTTGATGTCTGTCCTACCCACAGAGGTGTCGTCACCAAACTTGTAGATGGTGTACATTCGGAATTTGGCAACACAGTTCTGGGTATACAGGGAGTACAGTGGGGGGCTGAGGATACATCCTTGGAAGGGGGGGGGGTGGGATCCAGTGTTGAGCGTTATTGTGGAGAAGGAGCAGTTACCTGTTCTCACTGACTGCGGTCCATGGTCCGGAAAGCTGAGGAGCCGAGACCAAGGTCACAGAGTTTTGAGATTAGTCTGGAGATAATAGTGTTGACTACAGCTCCAACTTCAATGAGCAGGATTCTGACCTTTGTGTCCTTGTTGCCTGGATGTTCCAGGGATGAGTGCAGGGCTAGGGAAATAGCATCCGCTGTGGATCAGTTACGTCAGCAGGCAAATTGTAGAGGATCAATGCAGGCTGGGGGAACAGTACAGTTGTGGAAGGATAACTAGAGAATGTTATAGACATGGTGATAGAGAGATTTGAAAGTGAGCAGAGAGCTTGTGAAATTGGTTTAATGTGCAAAAACTTTCTTTTGGAGAGAATTTGTGCATCAGAATTCTGGTTTAACTAGTTTGTGAAGAGTGGATACCAACATAATAGGATGTATGGACGAAGTAGGCAGCAAATATTTAAAGAGGAATATTCATGATAAAGATTAATAAAATGGAAAGTAAAAAGTTGGACCAACAAAAGAGAGAGAGAGAGGAAGATTTGAGCGGAAATAAGGATCACTCGTCAGATGATTTGTTTTCATTTTCTTCCGGACAGAAATGTGATGGAAACACGTCACTAGGTATGGGATCAGGCCTCAAACTTGGAGAAGGCTGGATTTTGTACAAAGTCAGGAAGTGTGGAGAGAGCAGAAATTATTTGGTATAAAATTCCACCGTTATTTCAGTCAACAGACATTAAGCAGTGTAAGGAGTAGCCATAGTAGATTAAGTATGAAGAATATGTGCTCCGGAGAAGTAATTATAAATGTGGAAAAACAAACTTGTTTCAGAATTGGAGCAAGCACATTAAGATTGACATCTTAATTCAGCAAGCGTTTATTTATTTCCTAAAGAATCTCTCCTTTATAGGTTAAATCTACATTAATAAATTACTCTGGAGACCTTTTTTAAATGGTACTATTAAATTAAAATTCACTGAATCGTGTTTGGGAGAGAAAACAGGTACTTTATTAGTCAAGTTTCAATCAAGATTTATTATGTAATGTCATGGTCAATTACTGAAGTGTGAGTGGTTGCTCAAGTGTGAAGAGTCAGCTCTCAGATGAGAAACTTTGTGTTTTTCCTTCCTCTCCTTTGCAATTCTACAAGTGCTCAGCAGTCTTTAGTATCTCCTCCAGGTGGCCGTTCTTTATGACAATGAAGGTCAGCAACCATTCATGTCCACAGCCCATCATATTCTAGTTCAGATTCAATTTGTTGCATCAGTGATGGTTGACTCCCATTCAACACTAACCATGTAGTTTAATCCCGCCCGATAGCAAGCATTATCCCCAAGTCTTGATCATAGTCTCTTAAACCTCCATTCATGCAAACTGAAATTCTGTTATTCCCACATTTATGTCTTTATTAAACTCCAAGACTAAGGCTTAAAGTACAGGGCTCTAACAGTATTGAAAAGAGTAAGCACACAGAGTAAAGAAGCCAAGAAATAATAATGCAGTGACCCAATATTATGTTAATAATGTCTACAGGTTGTAGAAGCAATGTTTTGCTCTGAGCTGTGACTTCTGAGTCGAATTTGGACTTGATTAGTCATTTTGTTTCCAGAGTGGACTGTTATTCCATCAACAGTTTAAAACTGACTAAAAACCGACAAATGGCAGATGCTGGAAATCAGAAACAAAAAATTGCTGCAAAACCTCAGCAGGTCTGGCAGCATCTGTGGAGAGGAATCAGAGGTGATGTTTCGGGTCCATGATGTTTCACTCTGGTTGCTGTGGTGCAATGGTGAGCATGTGGGTTTCTGACCGCTGGGATCTGAGTTCAAGTCTGGGGGCAGCCTATTTCCTGGCCACTTTAGTGCTCAGCCTGGGCGAGTCACTTTTAATTAGGATTATTCCACGGCACGACATTGTGGGCCGAAGGTCCTGTACTGTGCTGTACTTTTCTATGTTCTATGCTCTTCAGAACTGAGGAAGCTCTGAGGAAGGGTCACTGAACTCAAAATGTTAACCGATTTTAAAAATGATGTATTTTGTTGACTCTGATTTCTGCTCAGTTACTTTTAAAAGTGCTTTGGAGTTAAAATGCAGGCTTTGCCTTCCTATAAAGGAGAAATTGTGAGAGAAAAAGAATTGATGTTCTGATTACAAATTTTCAGTAATTGTGTACTCGGAATGTGAAACAGTGTTTCCAAGCAAGGAAAGCAAGAAGAAAGAAGAGAGTATATTAAATTTTGAAAGCAAACAAATTCTCTGAGGGTTACAGAGGAAGGGAAAGGGTCAGAAAATGAATTGAATTAGCTTTAATGTCACATGAGTACAGTGAACAGTTTACAAGTCTCTACTTGGGGGCTATCTTCAGTACAAAGGTATTGAGGTGTGGAACTTTGGTACAAAGCAGAGCAATAAGGAAGACAAAGTTTTAAAAAGTTAAAAATTACAGTCATTCTTACTTAAAAGGTAGAAAAACAAAGAAACACAGTTAACAGTTCAATACCACAGTCCATAAGCATGTGGGCATACTGGGCTCAAACTCCTCATGAAGGCCAGGCCTTTCTTGCTTCAAACTCAATACTGCTCCTGCTGCCGCATGAGGCTGCCAGCTCCCACTATTGCTACCGGCTGCTCCAGTCTGCCAGCTCGTGCCCTCGCCACCAGCCGCCTCTGGCTGCATGTTCCTGCTCTCACCACTGCTCTGGATGACTGTCATCGACACTGGAGACCTCTCTCACCACCACCTTGGACTGGCCCTCCCTGCATGCTGCTTTGATCTCCCCCATGATGATCTGAACAAACTGACGCCTCAAATAAGGTCCAGAGATTAAACTAAGAAAAGAAAGGAGTGAAAGACGTGGGGAGGACAAAAGGTGAAAAAAGACAAAAAGTAAAAGTGGACAGAGCAGACGGGCCCCAAACAGGAGGCCGCACGCTGTACTGCTACTCTACCGCCATCTTGAAAAGTTTGGGGTGGGAGGAGAAACTGGATAAAAGTGAAACCAACTTCCGACCTTCTTACTCGAGTTCTTGCGTGAAGTGAGTTGAATTCATTTGGTGAAAGGTAAAAGGGTGACGTTAAATGGAGAATACAAGGACAGAGTGAGTTATTCGATGAAGTAAAGATTGCAGTAGGAGAGAGGGAGCGGTGGGGTAAGACCATTGCTCGTGGGAAGGTGCAGATTTAGGTATTAACTAATCAACCTATTCAGATGCTATTACATACCTCTGGAGCAGGTAGGACTTGAGCCCAGACCTCCCGGCTCAGAGGTTGGAACACTATCACTGCACAAAAGATGTGACAGAGTCATGGATGGGAGTGGAAGAGAATAGAGGGCAAAAGACAAGGAAATGAGTCTTATTTTTCCTGCATAGCAATACTAAATGGAGTCTTCAGCCATTAATAGTTTCTGTCCTCATGGTGTCAAGCTACACCATCCCCTATCTGATAGGAAATGGGAAAGCAAAAAGAAACTGGGAAAGGACAGAGACAATCAAAAACAATAAAAGGGAAATAGAGATAAAAGCAAAAGAGATAAATAGAATCAGGAAGTCCAAAGGCATCTGGACGGCTAAATGAGTAGGAATGGATATGGGTCAATTGCTGGCAAATGGCACTAAATTTAGGGTATCCGGTTGGCATGGATAAGTTGGACCAAAGGGTCTGTTTCTGTCCTGCACTATGTGTAAGAGATGACTTCTGATTTGCTACGTGTAATGCCATTGACAGATCATGTGCATATAATAAATTTGAGATTATTGTCCATCAGGTATCACATCTCAGTGTTGAATAAATGTAATTTAAAAAGAAGCAGACAATTGTTTCATGTTGATTTCTTCTGCCATGGGCAAAAATTTTGACAATTAGCTGCCAATCTGCTGACTTTCCACAGTAATAATCATAAATTTATTTGGAGCCCATAGACTTTGTAGAATTAGCATGATGGTCCATTTTAAATGCATCTCCATGTGAACAGCAGAAAAAGTACATCCTGTTAACTGGTATCACATTTCTACTATTGTCATTTTATGTCTAAAATCTCATCACTATTAAGAAAGTTCATTGAAGACTAAGAATGGAGATTTGTGAAAGCAAAGACTACGTGCATTAATGTAGTGACTGTTGCAATCACTGAATATCTTGGTGCTTCACAGCCAATTAAGAATTGCTGTAGTGCAGTCACTATTGCAATCTAGGAAGCCAGCAATGACTTTGCACACAGAAAAATTCAATAACCAAAAACAGTGAACTGACATTGATTTGAGAGAGAAATATTAGCCAGCATGCCAGGATTACTGTCCTGCAATTCTTCAGAAAAATGTCATGAGCTCTTCAAAATCCAAGTAAGCAAATTCCTTCCTCAGTAGTGATGGAGTGTTGGCCTTGATTTTTGCACTTGAGGTGCAATGCAATATGATGGAATTATTGTCCTTTGTTCAACAGGGATTCTTGTTTGAAGTTTAAAATGAACATCTCCTGTATGTGATGGCTGTTAAGGATCCTAAGCTTAGACAGTCTAATCCTATTCTCAGTGCACCAGAACCCTCAGAAGTAAACAAAACACAACTCATCAGTAGTCAGACAGTCTCACCAAGAAACAAAGAGCTGAGGTGAAATTCGGGAGTTCTATAGTAGTGTTGAATTAATGGCTATTTTTAAGATTTGTGTGGTGATATATTGCTGAAATACTCTTCATGGAGCTCTGAAATCTTTCTGACCAATGTAAAAAGTCATCAGTGAGGAGTTGACTGTATTCCTGAAAGAAAATAGAGGAAAAGTATTTTAAAATCATGTAAAGATTTGTCATGCTAACAAAAGTCATACACAAATTGTGCAGAATAGAGTGCAACAATAATCTTAAAAATAGGTCAATGGATAAGTGCAGTGATGGTTTATCAAATCTTAATCATTTGCTTCTTAGTAATTTTAAGAAAAATGCTTAGTTCAGTACAATACAGTATAGGAACAGGCCCTTCGGCCCACCAAGCCTGTGCTGATTCGAGTCTTTATTTAGACCGGCTACTTATTGCCCGTAAATGCAGTTTCTATCCCTCTGTTTGCCTCCCATCCATGTGTCTATAAAGATATGTCTTAAATGTTGCGAACATGTCTGCTTCCACCATTTCCACTGGCAGTGCATTCCAAGCACCCATCACCCTCTGGGTGAAAAATTTTCCCCACACTTCTCTCCCAAGCCATCACTTCTCACCTTCAACCTCTTGCAGTTGACCTTTCCACCCTGAGAAAAAGCTTCTGGTTATCTACCCTATCCATGCCTCTCATAATGTTTTTGACCTCTATCAAGCCATCCCTCAGCCTCTGACTTTCCAGTGAAAACAATCCAAATTAATCCATCCTTTCCTCACAACTGAAACCCTGCAGACCAGGCAAGATATTGGTAATTGAAGAAGGGTCTAGGCACGAAACATCAGCTTTCCTGCTCCTCTGATGCTGCTTGGCCTGCTGTGTTCATCCAGCTCTACACCTTTTTATCTAACATACTGGTAAACCTTCTTTGCACTCTTTCAAAAGCATCCAAGTCTTTCTGGTAGTGTGGCAATCAGAACTACAGACAATATTGCAAGTGTGGCCTAACTAAAGTTTTATACAGCTGCAACATAATTTTTACGTTTGATACCTCAGCTAATTTAAAATCTCTCTTTTAAAAGACAGTATGATGTAAAAATCAAATGAGACATGCAGTCATAGGATGCATTCCCAGTGCTGTGGAATTTGTCCCATTTCTATCACACAGTTTCTTGTAACTCAGTTATAACAGCAAGCAGTAGCTTAGCTGGAGGGTCAATGATCAGAACAGGAGCAATCATCGAAGCAGTCCACTAGAAGGCACCTCTTGTGATGGATTGGCAAAGTGAAGAATTGTAATTGTTTAAGAAGTTTAATGAGATTTCATGATCCACTGAGTCATTAACATCTGGGAGGACTTATTAAGAAACCTATGGGATCTATCTTGATGACATTTGTTATTTGATGTGTGCTGTGGTATGTTTAATCATTCTATCACACATATTTACCATTTGTTACTTCTGGATGTCAGACATAAGGTGTGTGTGTGTGTGTGTGTGTGTGTGTGTGTGTGTGTCTGTGTCTGTGTGTGTATCATAGATTATGTTTTGTTCTAAAGTTATATAGTGAACTTTATTGTTTTTGTTCAAAACTGTGGAATCTTTTGGTTTCGTTCTCTTAGTGAGGCCCCTGGATCTACGACTTTCAATCCTAGTCACTACATTTTGGTGGACTAGTTCAAGATCACAAAACAGCTCATTTTTAGGTGTACCTGGTATTTCTCCTGAAATGCCTACCTCATAGAACTTAGACTGATCCCCTGGCTTCATGATGATAGTAGAGTGGAAGATATCTTGAGCCATTCTGAGTTCACACATTGTTTGATTAGAATATTACTGCTAATCGTGGCTTACAATAGGTCATGGATGGTTAGACTGTAACCTGACCATTTTAAGGAACAATATCTTAAAGCATTCTGCCACGCAGCTTCATGTAAGATATTTCATGGTCTCTTGACAAAAGGTGAGTAATTATACATTAATGTTGAGTGCTGCTCAGGTAAACTGGACTCTCCATCTGAAAGTTACATGAAATAAAATTGTCATTACATTAATCGTGGTACCATCTCTGGGGACACATCTCAGAGGAGTTTAATGTTAAACGGATGCATTTGGGAACGGAACCAGAGAGATCTACATGCCAAATGGGTTTCTCTAGCACAGATTGAGGCGTAACCTGTAGTAGTAGAAGACAAAGATTTCTTTTCTACACCGGGACCCTGAAAAAACAGGGAACTAAAAAATCTTATTGAAGCAATACAAAAGAATCTTTGCTGTCTTGTGGATCAAGGTACCAGAAGCGGTTTCAGCAGCATGCCTTTTCATGTGAGAGATTGCTGCAGTTAGAATCAAGGTGACCTATGTTTTATATATAATAGAATATGCATATATGTGCATTGTACCAAAGTATTATGCATCAAATATAAAAGATTAACTCAGTACAACCAGATGTTTGCATAACAGGAAAGTGGCACTAGTTCCTCTGGCGCACAGAATATTGTCACAAGCTATTCTTTACTGTCTCCAAAAGAGGCCACTGTGTTACTCATTGAAAGTGAAAACCTCTATCAGCAACAATAGTGGATACATTTATTTTACCTCTTTTTTTCATTGAAGGCCTTTGTGGATATTCTGCAGCAAGTGAAGGCACGTTCCAGGTCGAAACCAAAAGGAACTATTGTAACCATCAACAAGCCAGCATGCACAAGGATAGCTGTGATGTTACATTGTGTACAAAGTTAAGTGAAATCATTCAGGGCATTGGAAAGAGAGCATAGTACAGATTACACTACGTAAAAGTAATTCTATGTTATAGTGAGCCAGCAATGCAGCCAACAAGCATGAGGTCTGGATTTTCACAGACTCTAAGTGACTCCAGACCATTTTAAAAAAAAAAGTGGGCTGTATCTCACTTTGGGAGTCCCTTGTCGATTCCAGCACCTCTCAACTTTTGCTAGCGTGTGGTAAAGTATCCTTAAAATGGTCATGTTAACAGTCCAACCATCCATGAGGGAGTGTATGCCATCAGTAGTGGGAATATTGTACTCAAACAATCAGTGAACTCATGCATGGCTTGAGATATCCTCCATGGGTGTGGGTATGTGCATTCACCCAATACATAGGACTTACATAGTGAATGTGTGATATAATAATGAAGGCAAGTGTAAAACTGCTGAGAGAAGAAACAAACTCACAAACTTTCTTTTGAAATAAAATTCTACTGTTCCTTCAATCATAAAGACATTTTAATCAAGCAGACAATGAAAGTCTTAATAGCAGGCTTCAAACATTTGCCACCTTTTAACCATTAAGACATTGACAAAAAGGATCATAGAAATAATAATTGATTGTAAAGATTTTGGAGTAGATTTGTAGCTTGGGTTGTGGGTGTTGAGGTTGGTTGGCTCACCAAGCTGGCTTCTCGTTTCGCAGACGTTTCATTACTGTGTTGGGTAACATCCTCAGTACAGCTTGAAAATCGGAAATGAGGCAATCCATCTCAAACTCATCTCAATGGTTGAGTTTAAAAACCAGGTGGGAAAATACACTGATGCTTCAGTGGAGGCTGCACTGGGAATGTCACCCTGCATGGTAACGAGACGTCTGTGAAGCAACAAACCAGCTCAACAAGCCAACCAGCCTCAACTGATTACTAAGATACCTGACACAACAAAGTCAACATTTTATTTCAGTTCTCAATATAGGCACCTTGCTGCACTAATGATTTCAATGGCTTGGGCTCACAGTCAAACATGCAGACTGAGGGGAAACAGGAAATTCGTATGGTTCTGACTCAGAAATGACAATGTATGGCCAATCAGAATGGCGTTTGGCTTAATGGAGAACTTGTCCTTTTTGGTGTAGGTCACAAGATCAGAGCATGCATTTGAAATGATTTTAAGTTGCTACGGTACATTCAGTCTGCAACTGCTCCATTATTGCCAGTGGAGGTGTATACTGAAGCCCAGTGGTAGAAGCTCCAGTCAAATTAACTGTTTCTTTGAATGGTTGAATCAGATTGCACCACAGTCCAAGATTACAACTTGTACATGATTGACAAGTTCTACACGTTCAAAAAACATACATTTTATCAGCACAGTATAATTAGGGTATGCTGCAGACTAGCTTAAGACATTTCATCACTGGAGGAACCATGAACATACAAGATCATCATAAGGCATCCCTACTCTCAGTACTCTGTTAGAAGAAAAGTTATTATTACCAGTTGACAATAACTGGTCTAAGGACTCTACTCTGAGAAACTCTTGATGCTGTTGTAACTGGCATTCAGCAAGCACAACCATTTTCATTTGGTAACCATATTGCCCCTTGTTGACTTTAGTTTTGCTCGTGCTCCTTTGGACCATTACAGTTGAATGTTTGCTCGGAAGTGAGGGAAGTGATACAACCTTCCTCCATTTCTCCAAGTCTGAATCAAAGCTTGGAAGCAGGAAATTCTGCTGCAGTGTTACTAGATACTTTGTAGGTGGCTGTCACTTGATGGTGCTATTGAAAACTTCACCCTTGAATCCCTACAGTATAGAAACAGCCGTGGAGCCCACACCAGCCCTCCAAGGAGCACCCTACCCAAACCATTCCCCTACCACCCCGCAATTCCCATGGCCAACATACCTAACCCACACGTCACTGAGCACTGTGGGCAACTTAGTATGGCTAATTGGCCTAGCCTGCACATCTTTGATCTGTATGAACCAATGCAGACACAGGGAGAAGGTACAAACTCCACACACGTAGTTACTTGCGAGTGGAATTGAACCCAGGTCCCTGGTCCTGCGAGACATCAATGCTAACTACTGAGCCACTGTGCTGCCTGGATTTCCTTCTGGAAAGACTAAAAGGTCATTAATTGTGTTTAGGAAATATCTGGTCAAGTTGTCTTTAATGTCACTTTGGTGCCAATGCTGTAGCTGTACATCACAATTTTGTTGAAACAGCTAATTCTTGTACACAGCTGGGACATTATCAGTCCTTAGTTGTATTGAGTACAATCAGCTGCTATTTAATGTCAAGAGGAATGAATTAAGCTGGTAGCAAACTCGAATCCAAGATGGTGAGACCTCTAAAGCAGAGTGAGTATAAAGACACTTGAAAGCATTTTATCCCTGTGCATCTTGCATGCTCGCTGTCCGTACCATTGCTGAACATGCAAATGTGCAAAGGGTCAAGGCCTCCTCGTAGCTGCTTGATTTTGCATTTTTTAACTGGGTTTTGGACAGCTATCCAAAAGGCTGTCTATATGAGACAATGACGAGATCTGCCGTGGAAAAATACAAGCCAGCTCTTGTGCCTTTAACCAACCTACTCTTGTGGATCGACCACTTTATTCATTTGTGATAACCATACTGCAAGGTGAAAAGAATTAAAGGATGATCAGGAATGTGCCAGTCTGCGAGGCTATAGATTAGTTCTGCTAAATTACTTTCATTTATTTTTGATACAATATACTTCCAAAACTATTTTTGGTTCATAAATTCGAACGCTTAAAAGGTTCATGATAAGGTTTAAACTTGAGTGCTTTGGACTCAGTATGCAAGTTTGCTGATTAAATTTTATGGTGTGTAAAGGAAATATTCACATCCCAAAATATTTATCAATTTTTGCTACACTATAGTCATCCTTGAATATCTATGAATTATGCTAATTAGAAGTAATTTTTGTGCAAGAAAGAAACTTTGGATTTGGTGAGTAATGGCCATGAGATTGTTGGTTCTTATGTTTCTCTTTTGTCTCAGCTTCTTTAAACTTCTCTAAAGACTGGTTTTGCAATGTGATTACAAAGGTGCTACAGCCTTCCAATAACTCAGCCAATTGGCCATTCTTTATTGGTGTATCAAGACAAAAAGAAACTGTTGAGGCAACTCAGCTGAATTCTCCCCTCACGTGAGCCCAGAAATAATTTCCTGCTGCTTCATGTGACATCCATTACATTAATGAGGTCTTTAACCTAGTTAAAAATAAATGGGCCAGCACCTTTGCTAATTTCTAGCCTAGAAGTGCTAATTGTTTGAATTCACGTTTGTTATAGAGAGCTTTACCCACCAGCAAGCAGCACATAGAGGAACATTGTTGGCTCACTGCCTACAAGTTTCTGGACGGAAAGAACGTGCCCTGCACCCAAGGTGACCCATTATCTCTGGTTGGTGTGTGTGAGACACTCATCCCAGCAGCACCAACTCGAGAAGCTCTGAATATTGGCAACACCTGCATAGCTTTCCAGTACGAGTCACTGGATATGTTCCCAGCAACGGTGACTACCTTTAGCTCCCTTTAAACTGAAGCTACTTGCAAACTCACAGCCACTGCAAATAAAATAAAACAATGCAAGACCAATCAAAATTTCGGCCACTCTAATAACCATTCGGACAAAGGATTTACAAATGAAATCATCAGCGATGCCTGAAGCATGCCCCTTCCTTTTTTGATATATAAGTAAATGTCTTGCCTTGGCTTACACAAATCTGCCACTCCAATACATGCTGCATAATTTTCTTGTCTCTTTCATCAGATGCAAGTGTTTGCAGCTCCTTCTAAATGAGGCAGGTAATCAAAATCTCTAACAAATTGCTGCACCAGGCACTGCAAAGAAAAGGAGGCTGAATCATTTGACCGTGATTTTCCTGCAAAGTGTGTCACCTCGACTGTTTCTCAGAGGGAAGGCAAAAGCATTGGGTTCAACCCCTTTATGCTTCTTGTACTCGGGGACTGGTAAATGGAGGGCAGCAATCATGTCATTGCTTTCAACACTGCCAACACATGCTGTTCTCCAAGGGAGTTCCAAGACAGTACTCAAATGGTGGGGTACTCAAGCAACACCCAAATATATTTGTGCTAGTTTCACTTAGTTCCCCTTGAGCACGACTTTGAGAATCACAAAAGCTAAGAGTGGCGTCTCCAAACATTTTCTGGGCCATTTACCCTGAAAACACATTGGAATTATGACATTTCCATGTGCTTAGACGCTAGATCTATTCTGATCACAAGTCACAAATTGGCTCAAATGTGTACCCACAGCAATTGACTGACCACACCTTTTGAGTATGACAAAGTTTTCGCATAAGGGATAGTCGTTGGCAATTTTAGGCCTTTGGGATGGGAAACAAAAGGGAAGTAACAAATGTTTGCAAGCCTTCATTGATTATCAAGTGGCTGTACCTTGTGATTTTATGGCACTTTTCAAGAATGTTTTCAAATAGAAGTCCTAGCAGAAGTAGCCAAAATAAAGGCAGTGCAAGCTGGAAGCAACAAAACCATTTCTTTGTGGTCCTGGAACTGGAGGAGTTATAATTTTTCTAACAGTGCAATTGCAATAGTGTCACAGTTTTAAAAGAAGGGATTAAGCAGCTAAGAACTCTTGATGGATAAATTGATTTTAGATTATCCCTGCAGCTACAACAACACTGAGGAAGCTCTACACAATTAAGTATAAAGCAATCCATTTGACCACCAGTCCCTCTATCAGCTTAGCCGTCCACTCCCTCTGTCACCATCACTCTATGGCTTAAAAGTGCCTATCATCAGAAAACCAAGGTTTGATTGGCTGCACTTCCTTCCAGCACCTAGGAGCACAAGGACAAAAAGCATCTGGGTGCACTGTCACCTCCAGATCACAAATCATGACAAGGTTGGTCTTCTGTCAGTGATTCTCATTGTTGTGGGAACTTCCTGTCTAACTACTGTGTTCAGTGCAATGACAGTATCTAATCAAGAAGGTGACCACTTCCAATGGGAAATGGGTAATAAATAACATCGGTAATGACCATGCACCGAGATCTTCCTTTAAAAATCGACTGCAGTTGAAATTTTTTAAGCTGTAAGTGGCTAATTACGGTTGAATGTGGCATGACGTCCCAATTGACTTAATGACGAGGCTTTTTTTTCACGCAGAGTTCCTCGTGCATACAATACTGGTAACAGGGACACCCCTCTTCTTTCAGTCTAACTTATCCTGGATCCATTTGAGCAACATGCAATGAGAATCCATCACTATTAGACCAATCATGCGAACTTGAATATATTAAAATGATGTTCCCCACACGCAAACTGCCAATACAGTGTCCATACAAGTAGAAATTCTCAAGTCCAAAAATAAATGTAAATTATGGCAATACATCCTGTCCAAAATGAAACAGTTGGTAGGCTGTGTTTATGTCCAAATTAAAGATGAAGTAAACCAATTCCAACTGAGATTTAACTTTGTTTTTTTCTATAATTCCGTGTACTCAATCAAAATCTGTTGTTGTCTTTAACTCATTCATCCAATATAAATTAACAGGTGAATAATAGTCTTTTAAAAGTCTCATTTTAAGTGGTCAATATAACAAGGACAACTTTGACAATCAGGGAGTATTGGATAACTCCAGCACATAAGCAGGACCAGGAGTCCTTCCAAACTTCTGTAACTCAGCCCTTTGTATATAGGGTCTCTCATCTTCCACACAATTCATTTTATCCTTTATGCACTTTCTCTAGTGGAGTTATTCTAACCAAGACTCCAAAAGACAGTTAGCACCAACGAACCGTCTCTCACTTGGGTTCCGTCAATCCTAATGATGTGGTTTGCCAGAGGTCCTTTACGACCAACCAACAAACATTACCCTGTTCACCACCAGGCAGTCTAATCGCTTGGCTATTCTGCATGCTTGAGCTAATCACACCAATTTTGAGATTCAGTCCCTTTAAGGCTTATCAGACATCCTTTCTGTTAGAGCTTCAAACACCCAAAACACACAGCTAATGTTTCTTTTTAAGCTTTGCTGGCTTCTTTTATGAAATTCTGAATTTTGTCTTTCTGAATCTCTTTGCTGTTTCCTAATGTCCATATATCTATTGATCACCTCCTGTCTCTAACTCTCCTATCTTTCCTTTGCATCTGCCTCATGGCTTTCTGCATCTTAGCTTTTTTCCAGTTGTTATGGCTCTAGGTCAAGTGTCATTAGGCCGCATGGATTAGTATGTATATTTAATTGTCTACAGAAAGGCAAATGATTCATTTACAAATTCTGAAGTCCTTTTAGAATTTATTAAAAGATAATTGCAGATTTCCCAAACCTGCAGGTCAAAGGTCATTGTAAATGCCTTGCCATTTTCTCCCTATCTATTCCAAAGACACTGACTTGTCTGTTACTTTTGATTCTTCGTATGAAGGCAGTGAATTTTAGCATGCTGCTGAAGTATAGGGTTAAGGGGCTGGGTTATCGCCAAAGTCAACGCTCCCTCAACAGACATATCCACACATCTATACATATGTTTTCTCATAGGAGCCACCAAACTGTAGTCTTCAAACAGGACACCAAACCCATTGTTATGATGTTACTGAGCTATCGGAATCTTCCTATGGAAAAAAAAGGAAAGCGCTGACATTGTAAAATAAAAAAACACAGTGCTAGAATAAAATCAACAGGCCTGACAACATTTGTGGAGGGAGGAAAACATTTTTGTGTTCATTATGAATCTTCTTTGGAACTCAAGGGGACTTGAAAAATATGCTGTTGATAAAGGTGGGGGAGATGGAGGTCGATCAGATGGTGAAGGTTCCCAGAGCAAAGACAAAAGGGGGCACTAATGATAGAGGAGAATCACAAATGCAAAATCAATGTCAATGGTACGTGTAAATAAGCAGAAAACAGATCAGCTCTGCTGAAATCAAACCTATGCAATCAAGGCACGAGTGCAGGAGGTGGTAAAAGGTTTGTTGTCTGAAGTGTTGAAAAAGCTGGAAAGTGCCTACTGAAGTGCTTTTCCTCCAGCTTGCATTGGGCTATGCAAGCACTGGAGCAGATCTAGGGCAGAAAGCTTCACAAGATGGTGTATTGAAATAGCAGGCAACTGGAAAGCAGGGTTCATTCTTATGGACAGAACAGAAGTCTTCCATGAAGCAGTCACCCAGTCATTGTTTGGTCTTGCCATTGTCAAGGAGATTGCAACGTGAGCAGTAAGCTCAGTATTCCAGACAGAAAGAAGTACCAGTTTAAAAAGTTGCTTCACCTGGAAGGTGTGTTTGGAGCCACGCACAGTGAGGAGGCAGGAGTATGCTACACCTCTTGCAATTGTGTGGGAAGGTGCCATGGGATATGAGGAAGTATTAGGAGCATGGGAGGAATAGACAGTACATGAAGGAGGGAGCAGGTCCCTGTGGAATGTTAATGGGAGAAGGTGAAACTGTGTTTGGTTGAAACATCCGGCTGGAGGTGACACAACTGGTGGAAGCTGAACCTTTGAATGTAGAAGCTAGTGGGGCAGACAAGGGGAACCGTCCTGTGCTGGGATGAGGGCAAAAGTGTGGCGAATGGTTCCGGCACAGCTGAGAGCCTTTTCAACCATGGCGAGGAGAAAGCCTTGGTTGAGGAGATGGATGGCAGGTTGGAAGTGCCCTGTCGAAATTAGCATCATTGGAACTGATGGGAAGCAGGAAGTTGAATGTGTGGAAGCACAGTCAAGCTAACCGTGGGTGTTGCTGGTGACAACTTTTCCCCAGAAATGGAAACGGTGATGTAAAGGAATGGAAGGGAAGAGTCAGAGACTGGACCAGTTAAATGTGAGGCGTGGGTGGACTTTGGAAGCAAAAATGATTAATGTCTCCAATTCTGGATGAAAACAGTAAACAGCTATAATGGATGTACTAGACAAAAAGGAGGGGCAGGGGATCCAAGTAGGACTGGTCAAGGAATGTTTGAATGTCCTTCAAGAGGACAGGCATAACTGAAACCCATGTGGGCCCTGGTTGCCATAGCTTTCTCCGAGAAAAGGAGAAATTGTTCAACATGAGAAGGAGTTCAGCCAGATGAAGGAGGATGGAGGTAGATGGAAAAGGTTCAGGCTTCCTTTCAAGGAAAATGTGGAGAACCTTCAGCCCGTGGTGGATGGACATTTAGAGGGATTGCATATCCATCATGAAGAATAGACGACTAAAGCCAGAAAACTGGGAATTGTGGAACTGATCTAAAACATCTCAAGAATGATGAATGTAAGGGAGTAGAGACTAGATGAGGGGAGAAAAAATAGAATCACGATTGGAAGAAATAAATGGGTCCGTGAAACTAGTGACTGTAACCTTCCAGTTGCTTGCTATTTCAAAACAACCATTTCGGACCTAGGCCAGCTACAGTGCTTCAGTATACCCCAACGTAAGCTGGAGTTAGGGGGAACAGGGTATGCCATTTTCTGCTGACACACATTACAGCTTTCAGGGCTGAACATTAGTTTCAGCATCATAAACAAGTGAAATATGTAGCTCAGTGGGGGCACGAACAAGCTGAAATGATGGATACACCAGAAAAGCCGTCTTTGTGGATCATAGGGAGAAGATAGCAGCAGGGTTTCGGGCCTATGCATTGGGAAGCTGCAGAGGGGAGGTCTTCTTAGGGAAAAAGAGGTCAGTCCTGGAAGTAACAGCTTTACATGTGATGATGGAACCAGGGGCCAGGATGAAATAGGAGGAAGTATCTGAGTGTTAGCACTCATCTTCTGCCAGGTAGAGTGCAGCATCTCAGCAAGAGCATCATGTTGTTAGCAGCTTTGATAACAAAGTCAGGGTTTGATCTGAGAGAACAGAGTGCAGCAAGTTCAGAAAGAGGTTGGTTAGAGTAGTTGAGGGGAGCAGAGATAACTTCTGGCTCAGTTACATCTAAGTCCATTTGCACCTGACAGACCAAAATGACTTACAATGCTATAATCCCCGTGAGGGAGCCATTACCCAAATTATCAGATTTAAATGATTAACCCCCAAAGAAGACATTACCAACGGGATTTAATTCTCTTCAATACAACTTTAAATCAGCATAAATCATACACCATTAACAGTCAAATGATACTTGAAATAAACGAGTACATTTCACTTTACAGAGTTGACACTTGCAACAAAAATACATCCTCAAAACCACAATCACTTACATCACTCATTGTGCAAATATGGCAGTATAGAGTGGCACCGTTTTACAATATATGATTCTTTACTCACACAGGATAGGTCAGGACACTTATTGAACAATGCCTTTCACCTTCAAGTTTCACAGGCCCAATTAAAATCAGCAAAGCACTTTTCCACAAACCCTTTCTCCCTGGGGCCATGACTCTCCTGAGTGACACTTTGAAATGTTTTTCAACCAACCAAACAATAACATGGTTTTGTCACCTCTGAAAAGACCCAGCTCGTTAGCATCTCTCTATGATAATCTCATTCAGCTTTCAGATGGTTTCAGCCAATGCACACCTCCAAATACTTTCGGAAGATCCAAGCTCCTTTTCTGCCAACAGAAATACTGAACTCTTCCTGACAGTGACTCACTGCTTCTCCTGTCAAGGATTGTGTTCCTTTTCTGTTGATCTTTTTATTTCTTTGCATCCGTGCCTACATTCTCCAGCTCTTCTGATTTTAGCCCTCCTTTATTTTTCCACCTTTCCTTTTTATATGCCCTTTATATCACTATGACATTTTTGTCAGTCTTCATTACAGGTCATGGGTAACTAGGTCACATGGGTTAGTATTTCTTATTATATTTAGAATTAAAATTGATTATTTTACCACTGATGCAAACTCATAAATGTTCTTTTGAAAAACAATGGCAGATTCCACTGGTAATACCAGTAAATTACAAATTTTCCTCACTGCAGGCTCAATGATCATCACACAGACTTGCCCTTTTACTGTGTCTAACAAAGTCCTGACCCATCCATTGTCTTCAAGCAGTACGCAGACAGAGGAAGAAATGCAATTACCTTCCCGACCTTGTACTCAAATGTAACTTTTGTTAATCGTTTCCATTCTGACTCTCTCAATAAATTTTGAAGAGAATGGTTCAAAATCCATTTCAGCCACTAACCATGTGCCGTGTCCTTGCTGAATCATATAGAATGACAACGTTTGACAAGTGCTGTTGCAAACAAGATTTGCAGAAATGTGAGTATGAATGCTAAAGAAAAGGACAACCTGTTTCTATCCTGGTCTTTGTCCATTTCTTGGAACAAGATTGGCAGGGAGTAAAGGCAACGGCTGCAATTTTCCAAATACTTATTTAAAAAAAAATTCAGCTCATCTAGCATTGCATGTTAGACAATAGCATGAACAAAACACTGACAATGGAGTGTCCAAATTATGTGATGCAGATTTGTAGCCCCAGCTGAGATTGTTTAAGTTGACATTTTGTACTCAAATACGAAAGCACAGGAGTATGGTGAAAAGTGTACAATGTCACTACACATGGCACCATCTTGGGTACAAATACCTAGGCACAAAATATTCAAAACAAGGTAGAAAGAAAGAACTAATTTAAAAATTAAACATTGCAGCAATTATAGTATAGTGTAAAACATGCAAAATAAAGTTAAAGTTACACATTGCAGAGCTTCTTAGCTTTAAGTAGAAAAAAAGAAATAAAACTATAAGTTCAAACATTACAGTCTTTCTTAAGTTCATGGCCACAGTGAGACCAAACTTTAAGGAATCACCTTGTGACCACAAGTCCACACAGTGACGACGCCGAGCCAAGAAACCATCATGTACCACCAAAAGACCGCCATACCAGGCCGAGAGACTGCCATGTACCTCCAAAAGACCAGCATTCCAGGCTGAGAGACCATCACGTACCATCAAAAGACCACCGTGCCAGGCTGCGAGACCGTCACGTACCACTGAGAGACCACCATGCCAGGCCGAGAGACCACCACGTACCACCAAAAGATGACTGTGCCAGGCAGGGAGACCAGTACACTGGACCACTGAGAGATTGCCATGCCAGGCCAAGAGTCCACCTTGCTGGGCTGGGACGCTGCCATGCCAGACTGGGAGTTCATCAGTGCCAAGCCAGGTCTGCGTTGAGTGAAAGACCAGGAGTGTAAGGTTGGGATTCCATGACTGGGAGCCTGTGGCCAGGAGAAGAAGAAGGAAAAAAAAATGAAAAAGAGAAGAAAAAGCTGAGAAAAAATTGCTCCAATTGAAGCATTCTACTCTGCTGCCATCTTAGACCAAAAACAAAAACAGATGTTTTTGGAAAAGCTCAGCAGGTCTGAAAAGAAAAGAAAACGAAAAAAAATCAGAGTTAATGTTTTGGGTCTGGTGACCCTTCCTCAGAACCTGGGACTGATTGAATATGTATTGAAATGATAAGTGTATGACACTTTAGTCTCTTGGAGAAAATGTATTCTCACAAATTGAGACTGGAACCTCCTGAGTACTGTGCGAATGTTTGTATAATATAACCAGTCTGACTGGGTGAAATGTGGCCATTTACTCCAAAAATGTCTTTAACGAGCACTGTTGTGCGAAGATGATGCAAATTTGGAAGTTTCACGGTCACCAGGGCATTAAAAAGAAGACGTGGAGGGAAGTACTGAATAAAAATGAAAAGAACTGCAGACGCTATAAATCAGGAACAAAAACAAAGTTGCTGGCAAAGCCCAGTTGGTCTGGCAGCATCTGTGGAGGAGAAAACAGAGTTAACGTTTTGGGTCCGGTGACCCTTCCTCAGAACTAAACATTTAACTCTGTACCATAATTCATGAGGCACCAAGTGCATTAGACAAACGTGCTGATTTTTTTTCGCACGGTGGCTCAGTGGTTGGCACTGCTGTCTCACAGCACAGGGACCCGTGTTCGATTCCAGCCTCGGGTGACTGTCTGTCTGTGTGGAGTTTGCACATTCTCCCCGTGTCTGCGTGGGTTTTCTCTGGGCGCTCCGGTTTCCTCCCACAGTCCAAAGGTGTGCAGGCTAGGTGGATTGGCCATGCTAAATTGCCCATAGTGTCCAGGGATGTTTAGGTTAGGTGGGTTAGACATGGGAAATGTAGGTGTAGGGGAATGGATCTGGGTGGGATGACGTTCGGAGAGGTGATGTGGACATGTTGGGCCAAATGTTTCCACACTGTAGGGGTTCTATGATTCTATGATATCCTCCTTACATGTTTTTTGGTGAATGCTGAGCTTGCTACTCTTTCAAAAGCAGCAATCCTCTGAAGGCTGAGATTTTCTGGTTATAAAACTCCTGCTATTGTCCTCTTACGATCTACAGCTAAGTTCCCCATAGACTTTAACATATTCTGTTATATTCAGCGAAGCAGAAAGAAAATCACACTGAGAGCTTGAATTCCTTAATAATCTTTACATGAGCATAATATAATATGAGTTATATTTTTTGTTCTTCTTAATTTAATGAAACCTTTTGTGTCTAATTCTATGCACTGGCCTTCACAATTACTTCATATTTCCCACTGTACAAGCTGCAAACTGTTCATAAATGGAAGCAATTACCTGGTTACAATTTGTTGATTATTTTCGGTGATTACCTCAGAGACTTTTTTTTCATGTTTTTTTTCTTCCTTTTATTACTTTCAGGACTGAGCAGTTGACAGTCTGTAGATACAAAATGAATTATTTCTCACAGGCACTAATTGAAAACTTTAATTTTAAAACTTCACTGCCCCGAAAGCAAAGATTTACAAATTGACTGGCGCAGTGGTAAGGTAGTTTCAAATACTGATCACTATTGACTGGAAAGCTCTTGTTCTATTTGACTTTGGTCACGCAACTCTGATTTACCCCATTTCCAGCCTCTGAACTTGCTTGTGCTGAGATGTGGTTTTGCACATATTGTCAGCTGACTGCTGTGTCACACCTGCCCATTCTTCACGTATGAGGTTCTAAAGTTAGAATGGGATCATGACAGATGACTGTTGTCTTTGTTGAAGAAGGGTTGTAAGGAGAGGCCTGGGAACTACCGATCTGCGAGTCTGATTTCGAGGGTGTTAGAGCTGTTGGGGGGTGATTCTAAAAGATAGGGCTTATATGTGGAGATAGTAGGAACTGCCGATGCTGGAGAATCTGAGATAACAAGGCGTAGAGCTGGATGAACACAGCAGGCCAAGCAGCATCAGAGGAGCAGGAAAGCTAATGTTTCAGGTCTGGACCCTTCTTCAGAAATGGGCGAGGGGAAGGGAGCTCTGAAATAAATAGAGAGAGCGGGAGGCGATGATAGAAGGTGGAGAGAGGAGCAGACAGGTGGAGAGAAGATGGACTGATCAAGGAGGCCGGGATGAATACTTTCCAAATGTCCTTTAAAAATAAAGAAGTGAAAGACAGGGAACAATTTAAAACAATACCATCACCAGGGAAAAGATGCTGGAAGGCTCAGAAAAATAAAGATTGACAAGTCCCCAGGGCCAGACAGCCTGTATCCCAGATAACTAGGTGTGGAGCTGGGTGAACACAGCAGGCCAGGCAATATTAGAGGAGCAGGAAAATTTTGTGAAGATGGGTCCAGACCCGAAACGTCAGCTTTCCTGCTCCTCTGATCCTGTCTGACCTGTGTTCATCTAGCTCTACACCTTATTATCTAGGGTTGATATGTATTCTGAGAGGTAAGGAAAGATTCTGGATTGTCAGCATGTTTTTATGTGGGTGACATAATGTCTCACAAACTTGATGGAGTTTTCTGAGGAAGTAACCAAGAAGATTTTTGAGGGCAGAGTGGTAGACATTGTTTACTTGGACTTTATTAAAGACTTTGACACGGTTCCACATAGTGGACTAATTAATAAAATTAAATCACATGGGATTCAGGGTGAGCTTGCAAATTGGACACAAAATTGGCTTCATGGCATGAGACAGATGATGATGGGTAGTTTTTTTCAGACTGGAGGCCTGTTACCAGTGAAATTCCACAGGGAATGATTCTGAGTCCACTTCTGATTTGTATAAATGATTTAGATGAGAATGTAGGAGAACTGACTAGTAAGTTTGTGGATGACATCAAAATTGTGAGAAAGTGGACAGTGAAGAAGGTTACCTCAGATTACATTGAGATCTTGATCAATTGGGTCAATGGGCTGAGGAGTGGCAGATGGAGTTTAGTTTGGATAAATGCAAAGTTTTGCATTTTGGTAAAACAACAAGAGCAGGACTTATACAATTAAAAGTAGGCCTTGGATGGTGTTGCGGAATAGAGAGACTAGGGTTTCAGGGACATAATTCTTTGACATTTGCAGCATATGTAGACAGGGTGGTTAAGAAAGCATTTAGCACGCTTGCCTTCATTGCTCAGAACTTTGAGTATTGGAGTTGGAAAGTCATGTTGACGCTGGTGAGGCCTCTTCTGAATTATTGTGTCCAGTCTAGTTGCCCATTATAGGAAGGATATTATTAAGCTTGAAAGGGTTCAGAAAAGATTTACCAGGATGTTGTCGGGAGTGGAGGGTTTGAGTTATGAGGAGAGCCTGGATAGGCTGGGACCTTTTATCACTGGAGTGAAGGAGGTTGAAGTTTGACCTTGTGGAGGTTTATAAAATCATGAGGTGTATGGATAAAGTGAATGGCAGGTGTCTTTTGCCTACGGTAGGTGATTTCAAGACTAGGGGTATATTTTTAAGGCAAAAGATTTAAAAATACATGAGGAGCAACCTTTTTATACAGAGTGTCGTTCGTGTGTGAAATGAACTTCCAGAGGACATGACGGATACAGTAATTAAAAGACATTTGAATAAGTATGTGAATAAGAAATGTTTGGAGGGATATGGACCAAACAAAGGCAGGTGGGACTAGTTTAGTTTGGGATTATGTTCAGCATGGACTGGTTGGACTGAAGGGACTGTTTCCATGCTGTGTGACTTGATAACTCACTGCACTCATTAGAAATCAAGCAATCAAATTTGCTTACTTTAATGTTTAGCTCAATGAAGAATTTATAGAATAATTTCACATGGTGGGCTAACCATAATGACATTGACTTCTCTTTGTTATTAAGTATGTGCTGCTGTAAAGTTCCTTCATGTGGAAGTCTGGTAGGGAAAGGATCTGGTTTACCTAAAACACCAAATAGGTTGTAGGTAGTGTGGGGAAGTGAGGCCACTTGCTTTCAAAGCTTGCATGTGAATCATTTGGCTGAGATATAAATGTTATTGGTGCATGTAGAAAAAGGGAGAGAATTGGATGAGAATGTGTAGAATAAAGCAAAGCTATTACATAGAACAAAGTACAGAACAGCACAGGAATGGGCCCTTTGGCCCACAATGTTGTGCTTAACATGACGCCAAATTAAACAAATCCCTTCTGCCTGCCATTGGTCCATTTCCCTCCAATCCTTCCATATTCATATGCTGATCTAAAAGTTCCTTAAACATCCGCTCATAGCTGCCTCCACCACTATCCCTGGCATTCCAGACTCCTGCCACGATGTGTAAAAAAAACTTGTCCCTTATGTCTCCTTTGAATTTTCCCCCTCTCACCTTAAATGCATGGCCTGTAGTAGTAGTTAATAATAAGAATTAACTTATTATTAACAAACGACAAGCAGTGAAGGTAAGTTGAGATGCATTTCAGCCTCTGTTGTGGTTGTCAAATGTCTCTGGCTACAATCTCATGGTCCATGATGTCTTTCAACCTGTACGGTCAAGTTACACTCTATAATTTACGGGCAGCCATCTATCATCCTCTGTTATGATTCATTCCTGTGTGTCAAATAGTGACATATGGTTAAAAAGCCATTGCTTCATTCGTATGACATGGGTCAGCCAGAAAGGGGTCACAAATTAAATTTGACCGTGGTGTGTTGTTAAAGAATTCCACCTTTTGAGAACTGCATTTGCTACATTTATGATAATTGCTAAAATATCTCTTTAGAGAGCAGCTACTCAAGCAAGAAAACATTGTTCTAACCTTAAATAAAAAAAAGCAGATCCTGTGTAACCCCAGATAAAAGCGTTTTAAAAACCTTGCAGAAAATATCCACAGATGTACTTCAGAATGCTGCTGTATTTCCGTGATGGGAATGGAACTTGAGGGTTCTTTTTGCTAACGTGTTTACTCTGTAAAATGTATATTGTAATTTGTCTGAACTTTTTTTTAATCACGACTGAGGTTGGAGTCTATTTATTTAACCTGGTTTGTATTGCACAGTTGCTTCCATCAGAACTCATAAGAAGAATTTTCATTAAAGCATAGTAAAACAACATCAGGGTGTCTCAGAGTACTTTGCAGCCAAGAAATGAAGACTGTCACAGGATGGCAAGAGAATATGGACAAGGAAGTTCATTGGTCCCATATTCTTACACACCCACTCAATTCTTTAAGTAGTTCTAAAGATATCATCTCCATTGCTTTAACAGGCAATCTCTTCGAAGTGTCGCATTCTACATTTGAAAACTTCCTGATATCAGTGTTTTTGTTTACTTTTCACTGATTTGATCCTGTGTGCCCACTGTTATTGATTTATCCGTTCTATTCTCTTGATTATCATATTTGAACTTAAGATCAGCCACCGGACAATTTCCATGAAGGTGGTGAAGAGCATTTATCTTCAATTCTCCCTCATAATTCAGAGCTTTGGATATCGTAGTGAGCCGTGCCTCCTCTCCCTTATCCCTGAGTATTTGGAAGAGTACATATTGCGCTACACATGAAATACTATCATTAAGTGGACAAAGGCAGCAGTTTCTTTGTACATAGCAAGTCCTCACAAAACACGAAGTTAAATGAAGAAAGAGTTATGCTTCAAGTCATAGTAATTATTGAAGAATGTTGGGGCAGGACACTATGAGAACTCCCTGCTTTTAGAATAAAGTCATTGGATATGTTATGGATAGACTGAGCTTCAGTTTAATGTTTCACCTGAGTCACAGCCCCTAATATTCCAGCACCTCCTTGGTACTACAGTGAAACATTGTCTAGATCACATGCTGCAGACCCCATGTGGGTCTCAAAACCGCTAATTTGTGACACAGAAGCATGAATTGTACCACTCATCGCCAAAGTCATGAACAATCTTTGTGGTTGGAATTTTAAGACAGTGGTCGCTTCTACAATCATGCTACAATGCCATTTTAAATTTTTAGTTGAGAACATTTTCAACAGCAGCGTGCACTTTTAAAAAGCTCCATTCTTCTCAGAAGTAAATACAGCTTTTGGTGCGACCTGACCAGCCCTATTCTGAAAGTGCAGCAGCATTCTAAATGCATTTGACCTTGGGTCAGCACACATTTTCTGTGGTGTTTCGAAAGGCTAATCTCTGTGTCACACAGATCTTGCAATGTGAACGTAGCAACACGAGCCTGTGTGGATAGACCCATTTACAAAATGAATGACAGCATCCAAAGCTGCCAGCACCCACTAATGTTGGCTGTTTTAGTGCAATGCACCTGGTATTGCGTAGAGCAGCAATTTATCAAGGTGGATTTCCATTGTCACTGCAAGGACGTGTTTCTACCTTGTTTCTATTACAGAGCTGCAGGTTTAGTCTACCTTTGGAGGCAACACTACAATATCAATAGAATAAGCATTTCAAATAATAATCAAGAGTACTGAAAACAGGCAGTATTTACAGAGAAAATGGCTAAGTCACCAGTTTGGTCAGTTTCCCGTAATTTATCCCAGATCCTGGACACTTAGAAACCGGACTTAGTTGACACTCAAATGGAGGCTAATTATCGCTCAACTTTGCCCCAAGTGACCCTCAGTATTTGGTCAGCAATTCCCACATATGGCTGTTCCAGGTCACATGCGTTGAAGTTTATGCTACGACAAATTAACAATTGGGCAGAGAGTGAGGCTATACTCAGCTTTACGAAAGGATATTTTGAAGATGGCTCTTGTGGTCAACTGTGCAAACATATCAGAAGCTCCAGAAGACAAGCATTGCTGGAAGGCCTGACATAAAGATGGCAGCTGATGTTTGATAGCTGACATGCTGTCATACAAATCCATATTGATTTACTAGCAGATCAGTTACACATCTGTGCTTTTTGTATCAGAGGATTTGAGCATTGGACAGTTTGTCAGTTCCCAGGTTCTCATGTTTCATTGAAATGTGTTAAAAAGGAAACATATGTTATGTTGACCCAGTGGCAATAAGTGATCAGTTTTGGTTACACAGTATGTATATAATAACCTTCAAATGCTTGTGTGAATATTACCCCCAAACAAGTTTAATGGACATAAATGCATATCATAGGGAGAATGACTGATGCTTTTTATTAGAAACCTTTTTTAAAGAAACTACAATTAGATTAATAAATAATCTAGTCTCTGAGTTATGCTCTTCTCTAGCTTTGACCCTTGTTAATGGAAGTGAAGCAAGTGCTGGGAAAATGGAAATGATTCCATTCCGGGAATCCAATGCCACCACTAAATATTACTCCAACAGTTATGTTTATTGAGATCTGAGTGTGATGTCGAATGATGCCAACGGCATGTGTTCGGTCTCTGTACTGTGTTAGCTTGTGGAGGCTTACCTCCTTGTCTTGTGCCATATTTGTAGTATTTTGCCCTTCAAACTATATATCACCAAGTTTATCTGGGTCGTTCGTTGAGTGTGATGACAGTGGTCCTTTTTGAAAAATGGCTAAACACTAATATCTTCTGATTATAATTTTCCAGCAGGAAAGGACGTTACGTTGTGTCTCATGAACAGTACATTAATGTACCTTTCAGTGAAATGCACATAATGTCATCACTACATCATAGCGTGTGACCTGAGGATATAAAGTCTTAATGACCATTTTACTTTGGATTACTTGAAGCATTGAACATTATACACAAAAATCAAGCTGCTCTCCAAAATGTAACAGCTTAATGTTAGCCCACTGATGTGCCTGTGAAGATAACGTCTACATTCAATAGTTAGCTGGAAGAAATGTTTGTTGGAAATGTCAACATAACATTACCAAATAATAGCTTCTTATGGGACAGAGCTAATTTGTTTTGGATTAAAAATCTAAATCCTTTCAAGATACAAGAAATTTCTAAAAGTCACTCTATTTAAAAAGGCTAAAGTTACAAATACAAATGAAATTAAAGAATGATTACCTCTTTCAAAAACCCGAGTTGGCTGTTCTAATTTAATACAAAATGTTACTTAAACGGCCCTAACAGCACAGCTTCAATGATCTCAGAGAAGAACATGTAGCCATGAAAGTGCAAAAAGCAGACTTCTACATTAAGGAAGCTCACTTGTATCCAAATCTCATTTGGCTATTTTCTTTTCCCAAATCAGCAAAGATCACCTGCAGGCAAAAATGTGTAACTGCAAGTCTCAAATGCTAAACCTAGAGCTCTATGTTCCTTAAAGCAGCAATTTTAAAGAAAGCAGTAAGTTGGAAAATTAAAGGCAAACAGAAGAAGAAGGTCAATAAATAAAATAAAAGCAGAGTAAAGCAAAACCAGAAAAAGGAAATAAATAAACACTGCAGTGTGTGCTACTCCTGAGAAAAGGAAAAGGCCCGCAACAAGAAATGGGAGGCATATGCTTAATTATGGATTTTGCCACATTCAACAACACCTTTACTTAACTGTAACTGTTGAAACAATGCGTGCAGTTCTGTTTTACAGATCAAATAATAGATGATCACAAGATAAAAACATATCTAAAAATCTTGCTGGCCTTCGGCAAGGACAGGGTTCACAGAATTAACATAGCTGGTTTCTGTGGACAATCGTAACAATCTCGAATAAAATCGGGAAAATTCTAGAATATCAGCTCAAGGCAAGAACTAACTTCAGATTAACAGATTTCAACTCATGTCAAATGGTCATCAACTGGAAGAATCTCTTGACCAGTTTATCAGAAGGTTCTGCAGCAAAGCAATAGGAAACTAAATTCAGGCAGGGCCCAAGAGGAATATAAGGAAAGCAAAAAGTTACTCAAGCAGGGAATACGAGAGCAAGAAGGAGCTATGAAATGACCTTTGTAAGTAGCTTTAAAGAGAATCCCAAGGCATTCTATAGATGCATTAAAAACAAAAAAAAAGATGGAGAGGGATAAAGGAGGAAACTTGTGCTTCGAGGCAGAAAATGTGGGTGAGATCCTAAATGAGTACTTTGCATTGATATTCACCCAGGAAAAAGATATGGGGGATAGTGAGATTTGTGTGGAGCATACTAAAATGCTATGGCATTTTCAGGTCAAGAAAGAAGTGGTCTTGGATGCCTTGAAGAGTATTAATGTGAATAAGTCCCCAGGGCTGATGGTATCTACCCTAGCCTTTTGTAAAGATCCCTCATGGTAGGCTCACCCAGAATATTAGGATGCATCAGATCCGTGGTGACATGGCCGTGTGGATTCAGAGTTAGCTTGCCCAAAGAAGACAGAGGGTAGTGGTGGAAGGGTGTCTTTCAGTCTGGAGGTCTGTGACTAATGGTGTTCTGCAGGGATCTATATTACAACCTCTGCTGTTCATGATATATATAAGAGACTTGGATGAAAATGTAGATGGATGAGTTAGTCAGTTTGCAGACAATACAAAGATTGATGGAGTTGTGGATAGGGTGGAAGGCTGTCATAGGATACAACAGGATATAAATCAGTTGCTGATAGTACTGAGAAATGGCACATTGAGTTCAATCTGGGTAAGTGTAAGGATCTGTATTTGGGAGATCAAGTGTGAAGGAAAAGTATACACTTAATGGCAGGACTCTGAACAGCATTAATGTACAAAGGATCTTGGGGGTCAAGACCATAGCTCCTTAAAAGTGGCCACATACGTAGTTAGGGTGGTAAAAAAGGCATATGACATGCTTAAATTTATTAGCCAGGGAATTGAGTACATGAGTCAGGATGGCATGTTACAACTTAATAAGACTTTGGTTAGGCCACACTTAGAATGTTGTGCTCATTTCTGGTAGCCACGTTACAGGGAGGATGTGGAGACTTTGGAGAAGAGGTTTACCAGTGTGCTGCCTGGATTAGAGGGTATGTGCTATAAGGAGAGGCTAGAAAAACTCAGGGTGTTTTCTCTTGAGCGGCAAAAGCTGAGGGGAGACTTGATAGAAGTATACAAAATTATGAGATGCAGAGACAGGGTTGATGGCCAGAATCTTTTATCCAGAGTTATAATGTCTAACGCTAGGGGGCATGCATTTAAGGTGAGAGGGGGAAAGTTCAAGGAGATGTGAGGCGCAAGTTTTTTTACACAGAGTGGTAGGAGTGTGGAACACACTGCTAGGGTCATGGAAGCAGATACAATTAGGGACATTTAAGGGACTTTTTGATAAGCACATTAATATGCAAGGAATGAAAGGATTTGGACCAATGGCAGGCAGAAGGGATTGGTTTAATTTGGCATCATGTTTGGCACAACATTGTGGGCTAAAGAGCCTGCTCCTGTGTGTACAGTTTTATGTTTTATGTCCTGTGTTCAATGGGCATGAATGTGGCTTTTCCAAAGAGGAGTGGTTCATCTAGTTCGTCATCACTGCTGCACAAATTAAGACTTTTTGAAATAATCTTTTTTAGTAATGCAGTGACGCATTCTTTGAAGATGGTATCAGTATAAAACCATAGTAACAGATCAACAAGATTTATACAGTTTAAGTGCAGCCAGTAACAATTGCTACATTCAGCAATATGCACCAAATTAATAAAAATCTGTAACATGTGTGGTTTGTCACACTTACCCGAAACCTCTCCAGCTTTTCCTGATATCTATAGAGCTTGTGGCACTACAAGACATTGGGACCATATTTACTGCATGTGCATGTCTGAAGGCCAAATCAGAAAAAAAGTAGTTGACCAACAGATCAGTTCAGCACCACAATCTAGGCAACAAGAAAAATGTTAAGAAGATGAGAAGGCATCAATGAACTTCAGAGTCAGTCCAACAAAAGCCTAATTTCAGAAGATGAGCAAGCGTTCCATGTTGGTATGCTATTAACATTGGGTGTGAAATTAAGACAATCAGAAGCTTTTAAAACCACGTGATATCATATGCCCTGAAAAATCTGAAATCAATGCAGGGGCTAGTGCCAACATCTGTGACAGCAAACCGCAACAAGATAACTAAGGTGTCAAAAAAAGTGCCACAGCGAACACTGTTGAATTGACAGCGTGTGTCTATGCAAAACCATGTATACTTGTTTATACCTTTAAATAAGAGGGATGTTGTATTGTCTCATAGTCATGTACCTTTATGAGTCATGGCTGTGATATTATTACTGCAGCATAGCATTTAACCTGAGCGCATAAACTACTGTACACCATCTTCCTTCAACATACTTGAAGCATGACACACCACATGAAGCATGCTGCTGTAGGTTACTTAATAGTTTAATAATATGCCAGGCATTGAAGAGCTGTGTCTGTACATAATAGCTAGCTATAATAAATATTTGTTGGATTCTTCAATACCACATTATCCAGATCCTAGTTTCTTTTTTTTATGAGGCAAAGCCTAAGCATTTGTTGCATCAGGTAAAATACCCTGCTGAAGACAAAACACAGTCAGTGTATATACCAGGAAATTACGTGTGCAGCCCATGATGTTTACTTCAATTTATTTATTTCAATGCATGAGTGGGGAAGTAAACCAATCTTTTTCAACATGTGCTGCTATTCTGAGGCGGAAGCATGCAATAGGACAATTTACTATGAAAGTTGTGTTCACACTCCTGTATGTCTCAGAATACTGTTTGATATGCCGCCCACTTTCCAATTCTCACGTCATCCATCCTGTGTACCCTAAGTGAGATTGCCAGTTTTATGCTAGGTGCAGTTTTGATTTTGGGGCATGCCTAATTGAAACTTGTTTCAACACAAACCTCACTACATGTTATTTCATATACCATTAACCAGCAGCTAGGGAGACACATTCCATGTGCCTGGCCTGAATTTATAAAACAGTTCCCAAAGCTAGCAGATGTTTCAGGGATTGCCAACCAGGAAACCATGGCTTAACAGTATTTATTTTCCAGACATTTAAATTCTATGGATAAAAATTCAGGAACTGCAAGCATGCGATATCCTGGCCAACATTCCCTGCGTGTGCCATTGCATGCCGAAAGTATCCTACTGCCTCTTACATACCACATACAGCACATCACTTTGGAAAGGCGGCAGGCAAGTGAATGTTTCGGTGAAGGGAGCATGTCTAACAGTCTGTGCTGGATACAAAACCATCAATGTTTCAAAAATCCATATCCGGGTGATGCACAGCTCAATTCCTGATAAACATTGATGCCTCAACAATGTTAGCAGTGGTAACCACGGTGCCTGGCTGGAAAATATACATGTGTTTGTCATGATGTAACAGCCCTTTCATTTGTATAATCCATACACACTTTCTGTCAAAGGTAGAGTTTGACCCCAAAAAGAACTGCGGATGCTGGAAATCAGAACTTGCTGGAAAAACCCAACAGATCTGGCAGAATCTGTTGAGGCAAAGCGGAATTACCATTTCAGGTCCAGTGACCCTTCTTCAAGAAGCTTGACCAACTTGGTTATATGGAGATAACAAGGTGCAGAGCTGAATGAGCACAGCAGGCCAAGCAGCATCATAGGAATAGGAAGGCTGACGTTTCGGGCCTAGACCCTTCTCCAGCATCTGCAGTTCCTACTATTTCTGATACAACTTGGTTATATGTTGCCTGCAGACCCACACTACACTGCTGGCTCAACTTTCTCAATATTGTCTCCTCCTTCCTCGCCTGAAACAAAATAAACCAATATAAGTTCACATTACATTTGAGAAATACTTTGAATGTCAGCACTGCATGGTGGTTTTATTTGAGATATAGTGATGCCAATCCCTTTCTGTGTCAGTGGAGGTCATTTTAGTGCAGGTCATTCTGTGCCCATGTAATGATTCCCTGTTCATCAGCCTAGAAAGCAAAACTGAGAATTTCCAAATGATTCCTCTCAGTTAGCTGGCATAGCTGTTGCAGAAATCAGGGAGCCACAATTTACTCCAGTTTCTGTGTCTGCTTCTGCTGGTCTCATGCCAGTGAGCAGAAACACACCCCGAGGAAGTTATTGCTGTGAGTGTCAGCTGATGGGGAATCTCTCAATAGTCATGGCATTACCCATCAGGGCTTAGTTAGATATAGAAGGGGGATTCCTGGTTGAAAGTTTTTCATCTATGCTTGGGTATGGAGATAATCTTTTTCAACAGCATCCAGCCTGCAATCAGCGCAGTCAGATCCATATACAAACTTGGGGACTGTCAGGACATTATTGATAACCATATACTTATCATTTGAACCACTGGGGACTATAGACAGCAGAAATCCCAATATTCTCAGCTTCAAATTACGTCTGTTTACTGTTATCTGGGAACAGAAGAACAGAGCGCACCCAAAACAAGCTTGTGGTTTTGTAAATTCTCACTAATCAAGTACAAGTAGTATGAGCTTTGTTAAACAGTATAATCCGTACTTATAATTAGGATACTTCTGTGTTCCTGAGATTTCAAAATGTATTTAGTTTCATTTGCATAATTATTCTGCAAAATCTGCCAAAGATTCCATTTTGAGATCAATCAAAGCCAGGTATTGAAAAGTGGAAAATGACTAGAAGTTTGAAATTAATTCTACAAGAAATCAGTTATTTTCCATGCATTGCAGTTCTAAATGTAACATGTAAACCTTGCTCCTTGTAGTACCAAAGAAATTGAAAACATTCTACCTAAGTACCAGCCGGTGCTGTGTTTTCTAGTCACTGGCATTGTAGACACTTGTATGAAACTTGCAAATGAGGTGTTGAAGATTAGATGATGATCCATACCACTGGATTCGTAGGTAAACTGTCTACAGCTATCTTCCAACTCATCTGCTAGGCCACGGGCTCTTCTTCATTTTAACACAATACATTGAAGTGCCATTTGAAGAAGGTGACATATGAAGCTCAGTGCGATCAGCTCAACTGTACGAGAAAGAGACAGGTGCAGTCTGCACTTTGAGGAACAAAGCTTCAAACCAGGAACTTTGATGATTCGTTCAGAGAATCATAGAATCCCTACAGTGTGGAAGCAGGCAATTTGGCCCATCAAGACCCTGCTGACCTTCCAAAGAACACCCCACTCAGACACACGCCTCTCCCCAACCACCTACCACCCTATCCCTGCAACCCTGCATTTCCCAGGGCCAATCCACCTAACCTGCACATCATTGGATTGTGGTTGCTTACAAACTGTTGTTGTTGAAATCAAAACTCAGATAGTGGAAATCATACAGGAGTTTCATTCCTTGTGATACTTCTGGAAACTGTTCCAGATGAGACAGGCCTGTACCTTTAGGACAGTTTGATATGCGACATTCCAGTACCAAGGTGCCTGCATCATCTTCTTGCACCTTCCCTGTGTAATGGAGCCAGTCTAGTAAGTCAGCTATATCTGTGTGTGTGTGTGTGTGTTACATGCAGCAGCGTTAGTAAGCATAGAACTCAGATTGTGTGCATATGTCTGTGACATTTTTGCCTTGCAAATATTTTTTAAAATAAACTTCATATTTCAGATATCTGACTCAAGACAAACCTAACCATCTGTGGTATACGGGCTAGCATATAGAAAAACACAAATGGCGTTTGAGGCAGAAGCGAATAAGAGATTGCAAGACAGAGTTGTGAAACATGTTCTTGGGCGAATGTTTTATACAATATCTATTGGTTATAAATTGTTTCTTTCAAGTCCATTGAATTTGACCAGTTTTATTTCGTTGGTACAAAGTGTCTGTCAGTTTGGTCCCAATCTGAAAATCTCTCACAGAACAGTCACACGCTGTCTATGTGAGAATTGGGGAAATCTCTCACTAGTTTTGTAAAAAGTGTTTTCTTAAAGTTGGGGCTATGAGTGGGGTGAAGTTGAGGCACATTTCAGATTCAAAGTACAGGGAGCTGTGCTTAAAGCTATTAATGCTTTGCCTGACCCGGGAGTAGGAAGGAGTATTTGGTGAGATGCTGCAAGAAAGACCCATGAAAATTCACACAAAGGGAACCAAATTCTGTACTGTTTCACTTACAGTCAGAAAAGAGCCCAGATAACTGACAAAGAAAACAACAGTGTGGACTTCTTGGCTTTTCATGAAGCTACGTGGCTTAGTCAAAGTCCAACTATTGGCTGCCTTTTGCTTTTGTGATAGTTATCTGGGCAGCTGTTTCTGACAGCCCACAGGGGGAGGGAGGTGAAGGTTAACCCTCTGAGAGATCATGTGACTGGAAAACTGCACAAGAGGGTCAGAGTAATAGAGTCAAATTGCAGAGCAGTAGATCCATATGAAAGGAAGAAGATTTAATTCTCTGACAGGCATTAGTAGAAACTACTACATTAATTTATAAAATCCATACTTAGCTTTTGGTAGTCTTAAAACCTGTTTTTATTCACATACTATGAATATTTTATGTTTGCACATTAGTACATTCATGTGCTTGCTTGTGTTATTTAATAAGAGATGTCTTTAATTGGAAAAGTGCAATTGCATTAAAATTATTAATATTCTTGTCTAATTGAAACTTTTAATTAATGGCATAATAAAACATGCAGCATTTTAAAATGCCTTCCTGCAATTAGCGAATAAAATCATAACGCTACCTTAGAAGATACATCAGAAACGCATAACGTCGTTAAAAATGGCTTTAATCATAGAGTCCTAAGTAATAGGCTTCGAATGAGTTTAGCAAATTAACTATATTTCCAGCGCTGCCCCCCCAGCTGCACGTGCCAACAAGCTATAAAGGGAAACACAGGTGCTGTCAAGCCTACAGCTTTTCCAACTCCAAGCCCCCATTTGTAGATGCAGAATATGTTATTGCAGTAAGTGCCAGCCAGCCTATGCTCAGTATCTGTGCCTATGCACTTTCAACTAGGATTCTGTCTCAACACCACCGCGCCCCCCCCCACCCCCAGCCCCACCGCCACCGCTTCTCGCACTGCGGCTAATTGTAGCACTAACTGCTGCCTGACCTGAGTTAATTTAGTACAGACTACACAATCAAACCTGACACTTTCCTACATTCAGTTAGACTCAACTTACTGGAGGAACTGAGAACAACAATAGACTAAACTTCAAAATCATCTTTGCAGACAAAATATTAAAAGGAGCAATAATGGTAACTCTTTAAGTGTATGGCTCCGCAAATCCTGAGGTAAATAAGCTCACTAATGATCGAAATTTGTAGGAAATCCTGTCAGGATATGAGGTGCGAGATGGAATGTTACTACTTTTGAAGATTTTCTGAAGTCAGAATTGGAAGCGAGTCCAGATCCCTTTGGTCTAACTGGCTGCTTCACTGCACAATCTGAACACAGCTGACCAGTTAAAAGGCCTTCCCTGTGGGCGTCAATTGATTGATTCTGGCAGCTAGACCATGAATCTGAATGGACTGTTTTCCGAAGGCCCTCCGAGACAGTCTAGAGGCAGCTGTACCAGGGAAGGTTGGTGTTGTTGTGAAAGGTAGGTGATCATGTGGCGGATTCAGGGTGGCCATGCTCTTCGAAGCTCGTATGTGATTATTAAAAATAATGGTAACCATTAGCCACCATGTTTCTAGTAAGGGGGCTGCCTGTAACCTGGTGGTAAAAGCAGCTTGGGTGTGCAGAGGGTGTGAAATAGCGGATACCTCGGTAGCGTACTGACAGGAGGCTCCCTCGTGAAGTTGTTCACTTGTTCGCCGAGCTGGCTTGTTCTCGTTCAGACAGTTCGTCACCATGCTAGGTAACATCATCAATGAGGCTTCCGATGGAGTGATGTCATTCTACTCCACTTGGAGTTTATATATTATAAATATATATCATAAATTCCAATTGGAGTAGGAAAACATCACTTCTTCGGAGGCTCCACTGATGATGTCACCGAGCATGGTGACGAAATGTCTGAACGAGAACAAGCCAGCTTGGCAATAACCTCACCCACAACGCGAGCTACAAATCTTTGCCAAAACTTTAAAGGAGGCTCCCTCCATTGACTTGACCACAGACTGGAGCCTTACTAGCAACAAGGTAAACCTTTTCCATACTCTCCAAAACTTCTGCATCCTTCTGGTAGTGTGGTAACCAGAACTGTCCACTATATTCCAAATGTAGCCTAACTAAATTTCTGCACAGCTGCAATGTGACTTGTCAGTTTTTACTCTGTATGCCATGACCGATGAACACCTTGTGCTTTTTTGACTACGTTGTCTACTTGTGTTGCCCACTTTCAGGGAATCGTGGGCCTGTATGCCTGAATTCCTCTGTAAGCAACACTCTCCTTTCCCTCCATCACATGTATATACTGTGATAGTTCTCTCTCTTTCCAAATGTACTCGCCTCTTTCTTTAGATAAGTATGAATAGATAAAGCTTTGGAGGCATATTGGCCAAGCACAGGCCAATGGGACCAGTTTGGTTTGCGATTATGGTCGGCGTAGGGTCTAGGAGAAGGGTCTAGGTCCGAAACATCAGCTTTCCTGCTCCTCTGATGCTGCGTGGTCTGCTGTGTTCATCCAGCTCTACACCTTGTTACCTCCAGATTCTCCAGCACCTGCAGTTCCTACTATCTCATCTAATTGTTACTGTTAGGTCACCCACCCAGCTAAGGTGGTAACTTTTCCAAATACAGGTAGGGAGGAAGTGATGGGATAATGGTAAATTCACTAGGAGAGTAATCCAGTGTTGATGTTCTGCTGACATCACTTCGAATCCCACTTTGGCTGGTGGTGGAATTTGAATTCAATAAACGTTCTGACCTAAGGAAAAGCCTGCCTAATGGTGACTATGTGAGCAGTATCAATTGTTCTGAAAATCCATCTGCTTCACTAACATGCTGTAGGGCAGGAAATCTAAATCCATTTACTTGGCCTGGCTTACATGAGACTCCAGACTCTCAGCCATGTGAGGGATGTATTCAATACTGCCTAGCCTGTGATGCCCATAATCCCATAAATGAATAAATCACAATACTCATTGGCCTCTTTGTAAGATCATCCTGAGGTGGCAAAGCCTACTGACAAGTTGGTAATGTATTTAGCTACATCATCATCATCTAAGACTTTTTAGATACTCCCTCAACATTAGCAAGTGTATAGAGAATAATTGTTTTTGTGCAGAAAGTCAAATACTGTAGATGAAGGAAATCAGTAATAAAAACATAAAATGGTCGAAAAACTCAGCGGTCAGGCAGTGTCTGTATAGAGAATCTGGATAATGTGTTAGATCAATAAGTTCAATGGAATATCAGCGACCTGAAAAGTTCAATATTTCTGTTTACAAACGCTGCCTGGCCAGCTGAGTTCTTTTTTCTCTCGGAGTGTTTCCAGGTGTTCTGTTAACATTTCAGTGGAACAAATGGTTTGAACATCAATGGTCATGTAGGTCAGTCTGGAAGTTGTAGTTTGTGCACTAAGATTGCACTGCTGTTTGATGTATTTCAATTTTCATCTACAGGCGTTGAGTGATATTAAAGAGCGACATCATGAAGGAGGTATACTGCATCTGGAAAGGAGGAGGTGCCCCTTTCAGGCAAAGGGGCTGTTTGTATTATCCAAGCATGGATGTGTCGAGTCCTTGCAGTGGGATAAGTTGGAAACAGGAGTGAATGCAGAATCAAGAGGCTGAGGAGCTCTGCATTTCACTGCCTGACCTCCTTTGGATGCTGAAGAGAGTCTTGGATGGAAGAATGCTCGAAATATTTCAAGTGCCTTTTGTGTTTATCTTAATTCTGTGCCTTTCACCTGTACAGGCTAACTGATGGGCAGAAGGCCCTGGTGCAGTCTGACCTTGGGCACCTCTCTGTTTGTCTACCAAAAGGACAGACAAAGAAACAAGAGTTTTTTTTATGAGGGTGCCCTGGCAAGCACATCTATAAGCCCAATAATTCTGATTTGTGGAAGTTTCAAAGTTCCTGAGGAAATATGTAATAAGTGGCAGCCTGACTCTTCCATTTCCTCCACACAGTCTCAGAACTGAGCAAGCATAGCAAACAGGAAACATTTATGGAGTAAATCAACTGTTAATCTATTAATCCCATTTGAGATCATTTGATGCCAAAAATCTGAACATCAGGCCAACGAAGTTAAATGTTAGGCAGTAGTTTCTTTCATAAATCAAGTATTGGGTGAATCATTGCCTCCTTCTCCAGTCCCAGATAGACCTTTATTCATTCATAGGATGAGGGTGCCACTGGCTAGGCAGCATTTATTGGCCATCCCTAATTTCCACAGAGAGTAGTTGAGAGTCAACCACATCGCTGTGGGTCTGGAGTCACATGTAGGCCAGACAAGGTAAAGATGGCAGTTTCCTTCCCTGAAGGACATTAGTGAACCAGATGGGCTATTCCAACAATCAGCAATTGATTCAGGATCATCATTTGATTCTTAATTCCAGACATTTTATTGAATGCAAATTCCACCATCTGCCATGGCAGGATTTGAACCCGGGTCCCCAGAATGTTATTTGGGTGTCTGGATTAACAGTCCAGCAAGGATACCACTAGGCCAACGTCTCCCCTGAGCATTCTGAACTCTCACCATTCAGTGTTTTAAATGTTTTATTTCTTCAAGTCATTGTCAATCATTTTGATCACTTAAATCCATCTTTTGGTTCTGAATGCATTGGCCAATGTAAAGAGTTTCTCTCTGTCTACTTGTTGAGATCCTGTTGAAGATCTCTATTAAAACTCAACTGCAGCTTCTCCGGTCTGTCCACATAACTAACGTTCCTCGAGCCCACAACCAATCCCATTGAGTGTAGAAGATAATAAAATGTGAGGCTGGATGAACACAGCAGGCCAAGCAGCATCTCAGGACCACAAAAGCTGACGTTTCAGGCCTAGACCCTTCATCAGAGGGTGCTCCTGAGATGCTGCTTGGCCTGCTGTGTTCATCCAGCCTCACATTTTATTATCTTGGATTCTCCAGCATCTGCAGTTCCCATTATCTCCATTACCATTGAGTGTAGAAGTTTGCTTTGCAGGCAAGAATTGAAAATGGTATTTGCCAGTCTCTATGGGTCAGTCATATATATCGGGTGATTTCTTTACCCGAGCAGTCATCAGGGGACCTGAAGCTTTATGCTGTTAATGAAGAAGGAAAGCAGATATCCTGTTAATGGCTGGAATGTGAGAAGGTTCCTTAACTTGATACTGGTGGAGCTGCAAAGCGCTGACCTCACTGCATATTCTGGGAATTAAAAGAAACCACGAAACTTGTCCAGGAATGAGGAACGAGGATTCTCCCAACAGAATCAGGAACAGCACACATACCTTCCAATCGTTACTTGAATTCAGTGAAGCTGCTTTCATTTTTTTCCAAAATTAATTTAAGGCAACATTTTATAGGACGAACTTCTTTTTCCTTCCTGAATTAAAGTGATTTGATGATCCTTATATTCATGTTAAAATCTGTAAAAAGCTCATCATTTGCTTTGTGAATAAAACTTGGACAGATTTTAGCTTTCCCCTCCCTTTGAAGAGTTGAGGCCCACAGTGTGCAACATCACTCTGGGTGAAAAGAGTATTGGAGAAGATAAAGCAAGTGCTGAAGTAATCATTCAGTGATGCCTGGGTTGAGTTTCAGATAAGATGTAGATTATAAACCTGGGGTCATGTTCCAAACAAACAAAAGCTCTTGACCTGCCCTATCTCGTAACACTTTTGTTTAAGAAAGATTCTGTTTTTTTGTTCGGACTGACATGTCCCTGGAGAGAAAATGAACTTCCCTCAGCAGAGGAGTATCAGATTATCTTCAGCCCAGACAGCAGACATGTTTTGAATTTGGCCACAATCACAGTGGACGAGGGAGAAATAGATAGCCTGCAACAGAGACATCAGGCACAAAAGCCATTGGTCCTTCTTTATATAAACTGTACACTGTACACACAGCTCTTTTGCTGCTGAAATCCACAATGGAACACTTTATTTCTTATGTTAAGAACACACTGTTAAGGTTTGTAACAAGGAATAGCAAGGAACTTTGATCATCCATACTTCAATTATCCACAAGAATCTTTGCAGGAATCAGGACTTAATTTTGCACAAAGCAGCTGAAATATAATTATGGGATCTTAATTTATTTCTTGCTCTCTGGGTCAATGACCCAGCAGAAGCAGCCATCTACAGTCACAGAAATCATTCAGACATGATGCTTTGTGTCTGGGTCTAGCAGGAATAAAGATTTGACTCTGAGTCTAACATATAGGCAACTTGTTGTAAATTGGCCAATGGAATGTTATTGTGCTGAGCTATCAGTGTCGGGAGATTTGTGATTATCCTAGAATTTGCACTACGCACTGGGAGAAGACTCAGCCTGCAGTATTAATCTTGGACTTCTCACTTCTTCTTGGATGGCCTGTTTGCAGGACATCTGCTGTTTTATTTCAATTCATTGTTTTTTTTTCCTTTTAGTTCCTTCCTTTTCAGCAAATCTCCACATTTTGAATTAGGACTTGATGGATTAAATGCATAACTTAGCATTAAATCAAGGAGACCAGTAACATCCAGGTAGATCTGCATTGTGCTGAATTTAGTGGAATACACTCAAGTCGTTAGTACTGACATCAGTTTACATTCGTGCAGTATCGCAAGCAGGAAACTCCTACTTCAGCCCAGCCAGAGTCAGTTCTGTCCCAACTGATTTGGTCTCCTTCTGACTACATGTCATACTGGTCAGTGTACATTGTAAGTTAGTCAAGAGCCTCTGCTTTTGAGATTCACTATCTTACAATTGGGAATTTATCTATAAAGTCATACATCACAGAAACAGACCCTTCAGTCCAACCAGTCCATGCCAAACATAATCCCAAACTAAACTAGTCCCACCTGCCTGCTCCTGGCCCATATCCCTCCAAACCTTTGCTATGCATGTACTTATCTTAATGTCTTTTAAATGTTGTAATTGTACCCACATCCTCCACTCCCTTAGGCAGTTTTTTTTTTCACATGCTAACCACCCTCTGTGTAAAAATGCCCTGCATTTTAAAATCTCTCCCTGTCACCTTAAAAATGTGCCCCCTAGTCTTGAAAACCCCCATCCTAGGGGAAATACAACTACCATTAACTCTATCTATATCCCTTATGATTTTATAAGCCTCTATAGGGTCACCTCTCAGCCTCCAGTGAAAAAAGTCCAAGCCTGTCCAGCCTCTCCATAGAACTCCTTTATAACTTTCCATATTCAGCAATACCCTGGGTGAATCTCTCCTGAACCCTCTCCAGCTTAACAACATCCTTTCTATAACTAGGGGGTCTTCTCACGTATTGCAAGTTTGGTAGGGGTTTGAACACACAAATGACATGCATTCTGAGGTTAAGGTAGCAGAGCAGAAGAAGCCCAAATGAATTCCCTACAGCTGGATGACTTCTCTGAGGCCTTGAGCTCCTAATAAAAAAGGGCAACGTCATCATTCAAGAGACAGAAGGAGAAGATAGTCACCATGTTCACGAAGCTCGCATTGTTGCATGAGTGGGAAGATCATGGGGTTTACTTGAAGAAGTGTTGGCCCCATCTACAAAATTATATTGTGATTTCACTGTCAAAAGGTATCAACACACAAACCTGTGGCCAGCGTAAAAGCACAAATTACCAGTAATTTAACATTTAATTCTAGTCTTATTCCAGGGTGACATTGTGACTGATGTGGAAAATGGGAAAATGTTACAATGGTGCAGTAACGGTTGCTGTTCTGACTGTGGTGCTGAAATATGTCATTGGAGCAGTGCAGAGAGAGCTATTTAGCCTGTACTGTGCATGACTTGAGAGTGCTATATCCGGCTATGGGAAGCCTGAAGGAAAACTTTCATTTGTCCAGCACTAACATTTTTCAATTTGATGAGATCTGTGTAGAGAAAAGAAAGATTTATTGACTGAAATAAAAAGACAGACTGAAGTACAAGTAAAGGCCCATAGAACAACCAGAGTTTTGCTATTTATTAACGAGTCACAGTAAGAAGATCTCTATAGGCATGCAACAAAAAAATTGTGCTTTTGCACTGTCACGATAACAATAGAATTGCGTAAAGATAGAGCAAAGGTACACTTGAAAGGGATGAATCCATTTAAAGTATTAGCTGAGTGACTGGTCCAGAGTGAAACTGAGGCTTCCAGACCAAAAAGGCCTGTTTTAATCCCTGATCTATGTTTGTTTGCTTTTCACAGCTAGGCAAGCACTAACAGTTTTACAACTGGACTCTGTGCTCCCAGGTTAGAGAGATAAAAAAATTCCCAATTGTTTGCTTTTCACAGCTAGGCAAGCACTAACAGTTTTACAACTGGACTCTGTGCTCCCAGGTTAGAGAGATAAAAAAATTCCCAATTGTTTGCTTTTCACAGCTAGGCAAGCACTAACAGTTTTACAACTGGACTCTGTGCTCCCAGGTTAGAGAGATAAAAAAATTCCCAATTGTTTGCTTTTCACAGCTAGGCAAGCACTAACAGTTTTACAACTGGACTCTGTGCTCCCAGGTTAGAGAGATAAAAAAATTCCCAATTGTTTGCTTTTCACAGCTAGGCAAGCACTAACAGTTTTACAACTGGACTCTGTGCTCCCAGGTTAGAGAGATAAAAAAATTCCCAATTGTTTGCTTTTCACAGCTAGGCAAGCACTAACAGTTTTACAACTGGACTCTGTGCTCCCAGGTTAGAGAGATAAAAAAATTCCCAATTGTTTGCTTTTCACAGCTAGGCAAGCACTAACAGTTTTACAACTGGACTCTGTGCTCCCAGGTTAGAGAGATAAAAAAATTCCCAATTGTTTGCTTTTCACAGCTAGGCAAGCACTAACAGTTTTACAACTGGACTCTGTGCTCCCAGGTTAGAGAGATAAAAAAATTCCCAATTGTTTGCTTTTCACAGCTAGGCAAGCACTAACAGTTTTACAACTGGACTCTGTGCTCCCAGGTTAGAGAGATAAAAAAATTCCCAATTGTTTGCTTTTCACAGCTAGGCAAGCACTAACAGTTTTACAACTGGACTCTGTGCTCCCAGGTTAGAGAGATAAAAAAATTCCCAATTGTTTGCTTTTCACAGCTAGGCAAGCACTAACAGTTTTACAACTGGACTCTGTGCTCCCAGGTTAGAGAGATAAAAAAATTCCCAATTGTTTGCTTTTCACAGCTAGGCAAGCACTAACAGTTTTACAACTGGACTCTGTGCTCCCAGGTTAGAGAGATAAAAAAATTCCCAATTGTTTGCTTTTCACAGCTAGGCAAGCACTAACAGTTTTACAACTGGACTCTGTGCTCCCAGGTTAGAGAGATAAAAAAATTCCCAATTGTTTGCTTTTCACAGCTAGGCAAGCACTAACAGTTTTACAACTGGACTCTGTGCTCCCAGGTTAGAGAGATAAAAAAATTCCCAATTGTTTGCTTTTCACAGTTTCCAGCTTAAACCCACAGACCCACAAATGTTGGCAAAAGACAGGATTAGCCCGTGGTGATGTTGCTGACCCCAGTGAATAGCCAGTTGGCTCTTGCCGTCTCAAATGGTTCAGGAAGGATTATCAGCTGTACACAGGAGACAGCAGTTGTTTGCAAACCACAACCCAGGGGCAACTGCACTTTCAAGAGAAGAAAACTGGGGGAATAATACATGGGTTTCAATGGGGAAAGCAACCATTTGGGAATAGCCTTTCTTCAGAATGTGCTCAACTCTAAATTATTTCTAAGTGAAACCGATTGTTTATAATTTGAAATTTCTGAAAATGTTGGGTTTTGGACTTGCCGAATATTCGGCCATGTTAGCCATCCCATGTTGCAGATGGCAAAGACCAGCTGTGTTCAGCTCAGAGTGATGCCAGTTCAATCACCAGGACCCTTGGTCTTGGCTCAGCTTAGGAGCTGATTCAGGATTTGCCCAACTAAGAAACATCGGCTGCTGCATTTTTTTCAAAGGATAATCTATGAGCTGTCAAATGCAGACTGAATCTGACAGAGTCGAGGATTGTACAGTGTGCCCTGTTCAATGTAAGCTTTCAGATTTAATGGACACCACCTTTATGCTGGTTGAGCATGGCTTTGATTGATGTAGCAACTATCCAACCTTTATTAGGGAATAAGAAGCCTCTACCCTGCATTAATCTGCAAATTTTGATTCTTGCCATGCTTAGTGATGCGTTACAAAAAGTCTGTCTTGTTAGCTGCTGTCATCAGTGCACATTCCAACATATTCAGAACATAATTACACTGTGGTACATCAGAAATCAAGTATAACGTGAATTAATTATTTTTGCCTCAAGTTCCCTTAGGACTATAGCACTCATAAATTCAGCACTCTGTGAGGAAATAAATTCCAGCTGAGATCTCCACTCTGTGTTGCATTTGCTAATGCTGGCAAGGGTGGAGATGCCATTTTGCCTTTGGTACTGTTGGGATGGAGTGTGAGGAGGAAGCAACATTTCTGTTAGAAGCTGCTGTCAATAGATTTTGTTTGTGTGTGTTTGTTGCGAAGATTGAGATTGGCTGCCTTGCTCCCCAGGCCTGAATAGCTTGATGACATCCTCACTTTAACGAGAAGACTCTGCATTGGGCTTAGAAGCGGAAGTCTTGCTCAGGTTGACCTCATCAAGTCCATTCTTACCAATAAAAACTGCAAGAACTGTGGATGCAGTAAATCAGGAACAAAAACAAAGTTGCTGGAAAAGCTCAGCAGGTCTGGCAGCATCTGTGATGGAAAGAACAGAGTTAACATTTCTTTCTAATTGATGTTACCCCAGATGAGACCAGGGTCTGGAAATTGGATGATGTCTGAATTGGATCAGCATCAACAATGCATCCAGCAAATGGGGTTGAGGGCCAGGACCGTAAGAAGTTGGACTAATTTTGAGGGAGTTGCAGATACCAGTCAGAGCTCTAAAGACAAGTCTTTGGAGGCACCAAGCGTAGCTTGCTGAGACAACAGAAGAGGAGGTTAAAAGTTCCCTGGGGAACAGAGGGGCAGGCAGTAGTTCATAAATTAACTGTGGATGGTTTGGGTTTCTGAAACTGATAAATAAAATCTCAAAATCTGACCTTTCCCAGGGTAGTGTGCCACAGTCCTTGAACTAACTGTCAAGTAATTGAAGAAACTCAGCCGGTACAAACAGGTGCTCAAACTGAAATATGATAAGGGCCAACAATCTGGTCAGCGTCACATTCTTCTTTGTGCACCTTGCTGTACAAAACGTGATTATGATGTTGGTCGGGTGTTATATATAATCTAGGCACCTGGACATAACTCCTGTACTTTTTGTGAAAATAGTGCCTAAGAGGTCAGGGCCTTGGTTTAATGTTTCATTTCAACGTTTAGCACTCTCTCAGTACTGCAACCCAATATTTTATCCGTAACTCAGTGCAGAGAGATTTGAATCCACAAACTTTCTGACTTAAGATGAGAATACTACTGTACAGCCATTACCTTTAGAGAGATACCCACAAATGAATGATTATTATAATTGCTTATCCTTAAGAGTATCAGTCAACCTTGTGTGTAGCAAGGATCTCAGGCTACTACCAAACTAGCTCTTGGCATTATTGACAAGCACAGGGATGGTTGAGTGACACTTCCAACGATAAACACAAGGCATTCTGGGAACATGCTTCAAATTGAAGTAAAGGAAAGTTGTAAGGTCAGGGCATTTGAAGAGCCTGGAGGTAGGCAGATGTCCTCTCCGTCACATGAAGCAACAATGCAGTCAGCCTTTACAGCATGACTGATGTCTATACTGAAGCTGCTATTCCCAAGGTGTAGTCCTGTCAGTTCATTCTATCAGCTGGTGCCAGCTCAACAACTCCAGTTCTTGCTCTGTGAAGGAGCTTCCACCAGCAGTGAAACATCAGACAAAATGAATTCTGACTAGCAGCCTCCCTATAGATTTGATAGAACTCTGTCACTTCTCTACCTTTGTCTCAGATTAAAATACATTTTTCTTCTCTCTGTTTCTCCCCTTCTCTGCTAGAGGACTTACCTCAAGCTTGGCACAGCTTCATCAGTCAAACGCTGCCTATGCTTTTACAGAACTTCCATTATGACCAGACAATTTCAATATAAAAGGGCTACTAACAGGCTTTATGGATGGCTCAGTGCTTAAATAATTATTATTTATCAATACAACTATTCCTGCTGTGGGACTCTTCTGCTTTTGTGTGCTATTCCTTGAATCTCACTCTGAAATGAAGACACTCCGCTCTGTCTGTTAAACGAACCCATTTCTTTTCCCCAGGATATCCAAATATGACAATCCTTACCTTGTTCAATTATTTTGTTCTCTGGTAATTGAGTTGCAGATGCCCATTGGTCCTCTTTTAAAGGTGATAATCAAGTGTGGCATGGTGGCTCAGTGGGTGGCACGGCAGCCTCACAGCGCCAGGGACCCGAGTTTGATTCCACCCTCAGGCGACTGACTGTGTAGAGTTTGCACATTCTCCCCATGTCTGCGTGGGTTTCACTGAGTGCTGTGGTTTCCTTCCACAGTCCAAAGATGTGTAGTTAGGTGGATTGGCCATGGGAATGCAGGGTTACAGGTGGGTCTGGGTGGGAAGCTCTTTAGAGCTTCAGTGTGGATGCAATGGCCTGATACCACGCCTTTTGGGATTCTATGAATAATCAGTGTTCAGGCTGACCTCCGTGTCATGTTGATAATTGAAAAAAAAATACAGACCCAAAACGTCATCCCATACTGGACGTTTTGCTGCAGGTTATACTGGACAGTGTTTAGGAATCAGGATGCTGCCTGATAGTTCGCACAAAATAGAGCAGGAGTGTGGAAGATATTTGATCCACTTCCCCATTTGTTACTGCGATTCATTCAACTAAGTCTGCTGACGTTAAATCTAGAATCTTCTTTGACAGTCAACTGCTGCATAGCTTTGGATTTTCCATCCTTCTAGGATTGATGTGAAGTCGCTAGAAATTAACTCTGCAGAAAAATGGTTACACATTAAAAACAAGTTCCCTCATTTCTTTAAGATTTAGTTTTACTAATTATAAAGACTTAGAGATGGGAAATGGAGGAAGAATTTTCAGCCTGCGGTCAGGAGGGCACGTCTGAAATTTTCCCAGGTCCTAACACGCTACAGCAATGTTCCTAGTGTAAAGCTGCTTTGATATGCTAAGGCTTTAATATGGATCATAGTGAATTTGGTGCCAAATTATTGACACCAGACATTACCTGGCAATAGGACCTGGCTCTGGACATCTCCCTTTCCTTCCAGAGAAAGTGGCAGCCATTTCTGGTCTTTGGCCTTTGCCTTGCAAAATGGGGCAAGCAGGGAAGTAATGAACACAAATGCTGACTGATTAACTTATTTTATTTCGCGATTTTAAATCATCAGCAGTAATCAATGATGTAGCACAGAGATAGCAAGAACTGCAGATACTGGGATCAGAGATAAAGTGTGGAGCTGGAGGAATGATGGTTCCTCGCTGTGCACCTTACAGTTCTTCACTGATGCGTCCAAGACCATTCTTCTTCCTGTTCCCACCTTTGAAAATTTAATTCTATTCCCCTCTAGTCCCTTAACAAGCACTTCTTTGAAGTAGTTAATTGAAGCAGCAGAGATTGCCAGGGTCACTTGACCCTACCAACTTTGAAGAGCGCAGTATGTCATAGAAGCATTTGGAAGGCTAGCGCATCATCTGTGAGTGTTACTTTCAATGCACAACTGTACTGAATCTTACCTTGATGGGCGTTTGAAAACCCAGCCCAGGGTGTTCAATCAAGTAAAGAAGAGGCAGAGGAGATGATTCAATGTGTACATTGGTGTGTTGGATAACCAGAGGTTGGGAATTTGGGGTCATATGGTAAAATCTCCAGGAATACATATCAGGTAAGTGAGGAGATTGTTCCACTTGGAGCTAACAGCTGTTATTTAACCTGAATGTTGCAAACTTCAAAAGACATAACGATAACGTCAGGATGTTGTGGTGTAGCAGTATTTTCCTTACCTCCAGGCCAAATGTTCTGGGTTCAAGTTAAATGAACAAATTGATTACAGCAATACTTCTGATCAAGTGGCTAAGAATGAAGGTGATGGGCTGTTGGTCCACTGGGCTTTGTACACCTGGTTTGAATCCAAGCCTTTTTGAAAATCTATTGAAAGTTTCTTTGCCTTTCTTATGCGATAGCAAGGTGTTGGCATATTGATATTGGTGCTGGTCTAGTAATCGGGAGACCGGATAATGCTCTGGGGATGTGGGTCGAAAATCCTGCTCCAACAACTAGAAGTAAGCGTATTTTTGGAAATTTGGGAGACTTGTAACACAGTGGTAGGTTCAAATCCAAGCTGCCTCAGAGGTGTGTGTAACAAGATCGTTAAAATAACCTTGAGACCAGCTCTCACCAAAGGTGATGACAACCTAGCAATTTGAACGGGATAGTGATTAGCTCACAGCATGTCTGTTTGTTTGTTGCAGGTTGAAGTCCAGCTTTGTCTAACTCTCTTGTCAACCTGGGCACTCCCGTGGAATGAGCTTCCTTGGCCACCTTCTCAGTTCCTGGGAGTAGGTAGGACAGTTTGACAGTCTTACCAACACTTCCCATGTTTCACTTGGGGAAAAAAAAACATCACCACTGTTGGTTAGTGATTTACATATCTGCATTCCATCCTGTCCTCCTCACCACCACCCTCTCGCTGTCCCAAGCCTCATAAGACTCATTCTGTAGTGGATAGGCCTCATCAGTCAAACCAGCAGGGAGCCCAGGTTTCATCTGGAATGAATTGTGCTATGTGGTATGAATGTACAGCCTTGCGAACTCAAATACATAATGTAAATGTAGGAATTTCAGACACATTTTGTGTGCTGTGTGCTACTTTGCTTGATCTTGCATTGCTGATTTTTAAACTTAAAAATAAAATTGACCATATTTCCCATCCAGTTACCAGCTCTTGCTGTAAATAAGTATTTCAAATGGGTTATTATGGTTTGAGAAGCCTGGATAAATGAGTAAGCTCCGCTGTGTAGTGCAGCATCAGGAATGTAAAGAGGAGAGAAATGAGGAAAATCAAGTACGAGGACTTAGGTGCTGGAAAACCAGAAGCGTACAAACTAGGAGTAGGCCATTCAGCCCTTCAAGCATGCTCCGCCATTCAACACGATCATCGATAATCCTTTATACCAATATCATATTCCCCACATCCCTTGATGCCTTTAAAATCTGAAAATGTATTGATTTCTTTCTTAAGGACATTCAGTGACTTGACCTCCACAGCCTTCTGTGGTAGAGAATTGTTCCTCATCTCACAGTCTTAAATGGCCTACCCCATATGCTGCGACTGTGTACCTTGCTTCTAGACTTGCCACTAATGAAAATATCTCCCTGCATCTAACCCATCCAACCCTGTTAAAATGTTATACATTATATTCAGATACCTTTTCATTCTTCTAAACTCTCATGAATACAGGCCCAGTCAAACTATTCTCTCAATCGAGCTGTTTTGCCATCTTGGGGATTAGTGTAGTGTACCTAGTGCATTCCATCTATGGCAAGTATATCCTTATTTAGATGAGGATAACAAAACTGCATACAATGCTCCCAAGTGTGGTATCACCAAGGACCTGTGTAACTACGGTATGACATCCCCACTTCTGAACTCGGGCCCTCTTGCAATGAAGACCAACATATCTTTTGCCTTCCTAATTGTTTGCTGTACCTGCCTTTCCACTTTCATTAACTCATGTACAAAGATGTGGATATGCCAGTGTTGGACTGAGGTGGACAAAGTTAGAAGTCACACAACACCAGGTTATGATCCAACAGGTTTGTTTGAAATCACACGCTTTTGGAGTGCTGCTCCTTTGTCAGGTGAAATCCGTTGAAGCATCTCCTGACGGCCTGAGCATATATATCAAGCCTAGGGCAGTGACCTTCTGCCAGTGTCCAATTCGACTCTTTCTTCTTTGGTTCCTTCATTGCAGATCGCTCTGTAGACTGTTCCAGTTCATTGGTTGTCCCACTGGGCTCACTGCAGGCATTTTGGTCTTTGATTCATCTCACGAAGGAACAGTGATTTCAAATAAATCTGTTAGACTGAAATATGGTATTGTGTGATTTCTGACCGTGTACAAGGACACCTGCACCTTTTGTACATCTATATTTCCCAACATACCACCATTTAATTAATATGCTTTCTTTATGTTTTTCCCACCAAAGTGTATAACCTCACGTTCACCTATGTTGTATTGCATCTGCAATGTGTTTGCTCATTCACTCAACTTGTATAAATTCCTGAGTCCCCCATACATGCTGCTCAGAATTCAATATACTTTTGTGGCTTCAGTAAAAGTGGAAGTGTTATGTTTGATTCCTTCATCCAGATCATTTTTATATATTGTGAATTTGCTGGGAACCAAACATTGTTCCCAGTGGAACACCACTAGTCATCGCCTGCCATTCAGAATAAAAAAAATTATTCACATTTTCTGCTTCCTTTTTGTCAAGAAATCCTTGATCTGTGCCAGCAGATTACCCCTATCCAATATGCTTTACTATTGTCCACTGGCTTCTCAAGATGGACCTTATCAAAGACCTTCTAAACATCCAGATACATCACATCCACTGACTTTTTCTTATTATTCACTAGTTACATCTTTAAAGAACTCCAGTACATTTATTAAGCATGATTTGCTATTTACAAACACGTGCTGGCTTTGTCCAATGCTTTCCAAATGTTTTGTTCTCACACCTGTAGAACAGACTAGCAGTTTCCCTGTTACTGTTGTTCAGCTCACTGGTCTGTACTTCCCAGCTTTAATATTTCCCTTTTTAAATAGTATAACTACATTTATGACCCTTCTTGCCTAGGTTCTGCTCCAGCATCTATAGAATTTTGGAAAATGATCACCAAAGCATTCATTATTTCCAGGCCCACTTCCTTCAGTGCTCTGGGATGTAGGTTATCAGGCCCTGGTGATTTGTCAGCCTTTAAACCCATTATTTTCCCATTTTCTTCCCAGTACAGAAACCCTTCGGTGCTGCCCTGTCAATAGTGTCTTGGTTTCCTTACATTTCTGGGAAGTTATTTGTGTCATTTTTTGTGAAATCAGAACCAACCTAGTTCAACTGTGTTTTTAAATGTTGATTAATCTTGCCTTTTACTGTCCTATACAACATTTCATTGAAACCCAAGAGGATTCATCATTTTCTTGTATTTTTACTGAATATTTGGTTTGCGGGGCAATGAATAAAATTAAAATCCCTTTGACGTTTTGCACATTTTTGCATTGTGAAAACAGGTAAAACCCCTGGTGATGAGGAGGTAATCCACCCAATTAGAAAAGCTCTTCTCTAGTAACCAATATCTCAGCATCTTAAATATACCTAATCCTTTTTCCTCTATTACAGCACCAGGGTGACTATTTCAAACATGTAATCAGAGATAATGGGAACTGCAGATGCTGGAGAATTCCAAGATAATAAAATGTGAGACTGGATGAACACAGCAGGCCAAGCAGCATCTCAGGAGCACAAAAGCTGACGTTTCGGGCCTGGACCCTTCATCAGAGAGGGGGATGGGGAGAGGGAACTGGAATAAATAGGGAGAGAGGGGGAGGCGGACCGAAGATGGAGAGTAAAGAAGATAGGTGGAGAGAGTATAGGTGGGGAAGTAGGGAGGGGATAGGTCAGTCCAGGGAAGACGGACAGGTCAAGGAGGTGGGATGAGGTTAGTAGGTAGATGGGGGTGCGGCTTGGGGTGGGAGGAAGGGATGGGTGAGAGGAAGAACCGGTTAGGGAGGCAGAGACAGGTTGGACTGGTTTTGGGATGCAGTGGGTGGGGGGGAAGAGCTGGGCTGGTTGTGTGGTGCAGTGGGGGGAGGGGACGAACTGGGCTGGTTTATGGATGCAGTAGGGGAAGGGGAGATTTTGAAACTGGTGAAGTCCACATTGATACCATTAGGCTGCAGGGTTCCCAGGCGGAATATGAGTTGCTGTTCCTGCAACCTTCGGGTGGCATCATTGTGGCAGTGCAGGAGGCCCATGATGGACATGTCATCTAGAGAATGGGAGGGGGAGTGGAAATGGTTTGCGACTGGGAGGTGCAGTTGTTTGTTGCGAACTGAGCGGAGGTGTTCTGCAAAGCGGTCCCCAAGCCTCCGCTTGGTTTCCCCAATGTAGAGGAAGCCGCACCGGGTACAGTGGATGCAGTATACCACATTGGCAGATGTGCAGGTGAACCTCTGCTTAATGTGGAATGTCATCTTGGGGCCTGGGATAGGGGTGAGGGAGGAGGTGTGTGGGCAAGTGTAGCATTTCCTGCGGTTGCAGGGGAAGGTGCCGGGTGTGGTGGGGTTGGAGGGCAGTGTGGAGCGAACAAGGGAGTCATGGAGAGAGTGGTCTCTCCGGAAAGCAGACAGGGGTGGGGATGGAAAAATGTCTTGGGTGGTGGGGTCGGATTGTAAATGGCGAAAGTGTCGGAGGATGATGCGTTGTATCGGGAGGTTGGTAGGGTGGTGTGTGAGAACGAGGGGGATCCTCTTAGGGCGGTTGTGGCGGGGGCGGGGTGTGAGGGATGTGTTGCGGGAAATACGGGAGACGCGGTCAAGGGCGTTCTCGATCACTGTGGGGGGAAAGTTGCGGTCCTTAAAGAACTTGGACATCTGGGATGTGCGGGAGTGGAATGTCTTATTGTGGGAGCAGATGCGGCGGAGGCGGAGGAATTGGGAATAGGGGATGGAATTTTTGGAGGAGGGTGGGTGGGAGGAGGTGTATTCTAGGTAGCTGTGGGAGTCGGTGGGCTTGAAATGGACATCAGTTACAAGCTGGTTGCCTGAGATGGAGACTGAGAGGTCCAGGAAGGTGAGGGATGTGCTGGAGATGGCCCAGGTGAACTGAAGGTTGGGGTGGAAGGTGTTGGTGAAGTGGATGAACTGTTCGAGCTCCTCTGGGGAGCAAGAGGCGGCGCCGATACAGTCATCAATGTACCGGAGGAAGAGGTGGGGTTTGGGGCCTGTGTAGGTGCGGAAGAGGGACTGTTCCACGTAACCTACAAAGAGGCAGACATAGCTGGGGCCCATGCGGGTGCATGTTCATGTTCAAACATGTATACCTCTTTTAAAGTGAAGAATTTCATTTTAATAACCATTCCATGTTTACTTTATAATTTATTTCCTCTCTCCAAATTGCCTGATCTGCTTTGAAGTAATGTTCTCAACACCTCCACAATCATTAATGTTTCATACTGCTAGCTGACATTTAGTCCTGGATGAATAGAAGTTTATTCTAACTAAATGGTGTGAAGTCTGAAACCATTGTCATTGGACCCTGTCACAAAGTCTGTTTTACATCCAATGACACTATCCCTCTCCTCAGGTCACTGTCTGAAGCTTAGCCAGACCTTTCACAACCGTGGGGTTGTATTTTAACCTTGAGGAATCACCTCCACCTATCCATCACCAGGTTTTGCTAGCTGCGATCTCTGCAACATTGCCCACCTTCGGATCTGCCTTAGCTGATATACTGCTGGACCCTGCAGTCATGCTCTCATGTTCCCAAATGTTGACTATTCTAATGTTCATTTGACCCTACCTCCCATCTTCCACTCTCCATAAACCTGAGTGTATCCAAAACGCTGATAAATGTAAATCAATGCATCAATACCTACTTATCCATCATCCGTCTGCTGACTTGACTGGTGACATCTTGATTTTAAAATTTTCATCCTGTTTATCAAATATCCCGATAGTATTACCTTCCCAGTTCTATAATCTTCTATATCTCACCAGGATATAGAGCCATACAGCATGGAAACAGACCCTTTATTCCAACTGGTCCATGCAGACCACATTCCCAAAATAAACTAGCCCCACTTGCCGGTGTTTGGCGCATATCCCTCTAAACCTTTCCTATTCATACACTTGTCTAAATTACTTTTAAATGTTGTTACTGAAACCCCATCCACCAGTTCCTTTGGCAGTTCATTCCACACACGAACCACTCTGTGTTGCCTCATGTCCTTTTTAAAGCTTTTTCCTCTCACCTTAAAAAATATTCCCCCTAGTTTTGAACTCCCCCACCCAATGGAAAAAACCCTTACTAATCAGCTTGTCTATGCTGCTCATGATTTTATAAGCCTCTTTAAGGTCACCCCTCAACCTCCTACGCTCCAGTAAGAAAAGTCCGAGCGTCTTCAGCTATTTTTATAACTCAAACCATTCCCTGCAATATCCTGGTAAATCTTTTCTGAACCTTGTCCCATTTAGTAATATCCTTCCTACAGCAGGACAACCAAAACTGCACACAGTACTCAAGAAGAGCCCTCACCAATGCCCTAAACAACCTCAATTTGACATTCCAACTCCGATACTCAAAGGTCTGAGTGATGATGGCGATTGTAATAAATGTCTTCTTAACCACCCTATCTACCCATGACACAAATTTCAAAGAATTATGTACCTGAACCCCTAGGTCTCTGTGTGCTACAACACTACCCAGGCCTTAATATTAACTGTATAACTCCTGCCCTTGTTTGTTTTACCAAAATGCAACGCTGCACATTAAATTCCATCTGGATTGAACAAATTGGGCCTCAATTTTCGAGATAAAAACCAAAAGAACCGTGGATGCTGTAAATCAGGAATGAAAACAGAAGTTGCTGGAAAAGCTCAGCAGGTCTGGAAGCATCCATGAAGAAAAATATCAGAGTTAACACCTCAGGTATGGTGACCCACCCTCAGAACATTCTGAGTTCTGATGAAGGGTCACTGGACCTGAAACGTTAACTCTGATGTTTTTCTTCACAGATGCTGCCAGACCTGCTGAGCTTTTCCAGCAACTTCTGTCTTCATCTCTATTTTCTAGAGCTTTGAAGAATGAGAGGTGGCTTTACAAAATACCTAAAGTCTGCTTACTTCAGTTCTTGGGCATTCAAATTTTAATGTATGTACTATTGGCAACCATGCCTTAAAATGTACCATTCTTTTAAAATGTTCCATAAAACTTGCATCTTTGACCAAATGTTCCGTCTTCTGTCCTAATGTCTCCTGCTGAATCAGGATTTGTTGGGTAAACCTCCTAGGAAGTAAACCTACATTTTATTATATTTAAGGTTCTAAACAAATACCTGAGTTTTTGTAATTTTTATAACACTGTAGCACATGCAAGGTCAATTTCTTTCATTAGAACTGAAAATATAAAGGAAGAAAGGGCAGCATCAGCTTTTAATATATTTAAATCTAATTTTATGAAGCTACATTTCCGACAGAAATCCTTCCCCTGGTTTTCCAATATTCCTTCCCACATTTTCAGAAAATTGGCTTTGCTGGCTTCACTTTTAAAAAAATACTTTGCCCCATTCTTCTTTCATTTAGAGATTGATGTTTGTGCTAGAGATTACCTCAAAACTTTCCCTTATGTTATTAGAGCATAATACCACTGTGTTATAATGTGGCAGCACATCTGCCTTGCCAAGCAGTCAAATGCTTTTTTTTCTATGAAGCTGGGCTCCTTTAAAATGTATGAAAAGCAATGCTTTCCATTAAATCATTTTCATACTCATCAGTATGAGAAATGTCAGTAGTTTTTTTTACTGCTGCAACATCAAAGTACATCAGCTGAAATTAGTTTTCAAAAGCCAGGCAGACCAGAGAATGCGACATTTCCCTTGACCTGTCTGCAACCTACTGTTTAAATCAGGAATAATGTGCTGTTTTGGAGGGATAATGAGGGCCACAATAGGGAAAATATGTGAAATTTAAAAATAGAATTTGTTTTAATGAATCTAGCACAAAGGAACAGGAAATACTATCAAGGTCTACATATCTGTCCCATTTTGACTCATGAACTCCACCAACCTACTGTCTCTTTGTACCTCTTAATCAATTGTCCCTCAAGAAATTCAACAATCTGTTGAATACACTGATATTTCCTGCTTCACTGGCTTATTCTTCATACCATATTTGCCTTATCCTTTGTGATAAACAAAGGTTCTTCATCATCTCCCTCCTTGCTTCTAACTCTCAAATCTATCACTTTCACACTGGGACTTAGCCCTTCACCAAAACGATACCAATGTCAGTGCCATCAATTTCCTTCTTAACGTGAAAACTGCCGTTTACAACAGAGCTTGAATTTTTAATTGTTAATGTAATGAAACTTCAGTACTCTCTACCTGGTAAGTTTTAATCTCGGGAAATGAATCATTCAGATCTTTGTTGCTTGAGGAAAGATGATGCAGAAGGAGCTGTACCTACATTGTCCCAAGGACCTAAATAAACGTCACCTTTTTTGTTGTGGAAGTCTCAAGTTCTACAGTATTTCAGACAGGTTGGTAGGAAGCTGTGGAAAACTCACAACTCAATCCAATGATTGCAGGGTGCAGAGAAGGTTTACCAGGATGTTGCCTGGTCTGGAGAGTTTTGGTTATGAGGAAATGTTAGATAACAATCAATGAGTAGAACTTACCTTTTTGTGGTGAATTTCATGCATAACAAAGTAACAATTTTCTTTAAATAAAGGCAACATAGTGAACTACAAAGGATGTACCCGGATGCACAGGTCCACAGGTGCCAGAAAGTGGCAACACAGGTGGATAAGGTGGTCAAGAAGGCATACAGTACACTTGCCTTCGTTGGTCGGGCCATCAAGTATAAAAATGGACAAGTTATGTTATGGCTGTACAAAACTTTAGTTAGGCACATTTGGAATATTACATGCAGTTCTGGTCACCACACTACCAGAAGGACATGGTCCTGAGGAAAGGTCACCAGACCTTAAAAGTCAACTCTGTTTTTTTCCCTTCACAGATGCTATCAGACCTGCTGAGCTTTTCCAGAAACTTTGTTTTTTGTACCAGAATGGCATGAATGCTTTGGAGAGGGCGCAGAGAAGGTTTACCAGGATGTTGCCTGGTGTGGAGAGTTTTGGTTATGAGGAGAGGTTAGATAAACTGAGATTATTTTCAATGGAAGACAGAGGTTGAGGGGCAACTTGATAGAGGCCTAAAAAATTACAAGAGACATAGATAAGCTGGATAGTCAGAGGCTTTTTGTCCCAGGGTGGAAAGGTCAACAAGAGGGCACAGCTTCAAGGTTAGAGGGGGAAAGTTTAAGGGAGAAGTGCAGAGAAAAGTTATCACTCAGAGGGTAGTGGATGCCTGCAATGCACTGCCAGTGAAGGTATTGGAAGTAGGTATGTGAGCAAGGTAAGGCACATCTTGAATGGGAGGTGAACAGATGGGTAGAAACCATGCATGGACAATAAGTAGAAAGTCTAAATAAGGATTAGAATCAGCGCCGGCTCAGTGGGCCAAAAGATATGTTCCTGTCCTGTATTGAATTGTATTGTATAGTACTGCATCAAAAATGCTATAAAAAATCAACAGGGTTGGCAATATTTGTGGAGAGAGAAACAGAGTTAACATTTCAACTCTGATATGACTCCGCTTCAGAGCCAGAAGTGACTGGAAAATGGTGCCTTTTTTGTTGTTGACAGATTGGGAGGAGGAGGAAGAAAAACAAAGAGTGAGCTGAACAGTGTGTAGAACAAATTTGAACAAGCTGGTGGGCTGTGCTAATAATTTATTAAATAATTCATTAATGACACAGGTGATTCGGTGGAGGTTTATTATTAAAAAGAAACCTTGAGAAACTGCTGCAGCAATATCCTGGGACTGAGGGTGAGTGACTTTCCACAACCAAGTCCATCTATTTCCATTGCTAGATGTAGGTGCAACAGTGGAGACTTTTCCCCTGATACACATTGACTTCAGTTTTGCCAGGACCACTTAATGCCTTGCTCAATCAAATGTGGCCTAAGGTCAAGGGCAGTCATTTTCACCTCACCTCTGCTGTTCAGCTCTTTGAACAACAGCTGTAACAAGATCAGAGGTTGAATGACCCAGGTAAAACTCAAACTGGGTGCCAGTGACCATGTTATTGCTGAGTGAGGGCTGCATGACAGCACTGTCAGTGATTCCTTCTCTCACTTTGCTCATGATCAGAAGAAGCCAAGTTGGGCAGGAATTAGCTAGGTTGGATTTGTCATGCCTTTTGTATGTAGAACATACCTTAGCAGTTTTGCGTGTTGGTGGCTATATCCCAGTATTGTATCTGTACTGGCTAAGGGCATGGCTAACCGTGGTGCAGTCTTATAGTTGGAATGGTGTCAGGACCTATAAAAGCCTTTGCAAGATCTAGTGCCTTTAGCTTTTTCTTGACATTATATGGTGGTATTGAACTCATACAGGACTGGCATCTTTGAAGTTGGGGACCAGGCAAAAATGAATCAACCGCTTGGCATTTTCGGCTGAAATTGGATGCAAATACTTCAATGTTGTCTTTCACACTGACGTGCTTCCGCATCACTGAAGACGGATGCATGTGGAGCCTCCGTCTCTAGTTAATTGTTTTGTTGTCCACCACCATTCACAACTGGCAGAGGCACATGTGCTGAGCTTGGGTCTGTTTCATTTGCTTAGCACTGTCGTATGCTGCTTTCCACTGTCTGGCACACAAGTCATCCGGTGTTGTAACTTTACCAGTTTGATACAACATTTGTACACATAAATGGTGCTATTGCTTGCCCTCCAGCGCTCTGCATTGAGCTGGGCTTGGTGGAAATGGAGTAGGGGATTTGCAGAGGCATGAGATTGCAGATTTTTCAATGCAATTCTGCTGCTGATGAGGTCCACAGCCCCTCATAGGCATTCAGTTTTAAATTGCTAAATCTGCTTGAAATCTGTCCCATTTAGCGCAGCATTTTTTAAATCATTCACATGGTGTGAGTGGCATGGATAGGCCAACATTTATTGTCTATCCCTAATTGCCCAGAGGTCAAAGAGCCAACCACATTTCTATGTATCTGAGTCACATGTAGTTCAGAACAGGTAAGGATGGCAGATTTTCTTTCCTAAAGAACATCAGTGAATAACTATTGTTATGTGCTTGCCATTAGACCAGCTAGTTTTACACCTGTTTTTAAAATTGAAATCAAACTTCACCATCCACCATGGTGGGAATTGAACCCATCACCTTGGAAGCAATGTTCCGGACACCCGAACCACCCCGGTAATGATTTAATGAGTAGGACTATATCAGGCTGTTATTTGATTGGACCGTGAAACAGCTGTCCCAATTTTGACGCAAGCCTGAGGACTTTGCACAGTTGACAGCAGTGGGTTTACTGTTGTTGTTTCCTGGGAATGGATTGATGTTGAGTGATCTGTCTGGTTTTTTTAGTTTTTGTAGTGGTTTGGTACAGTTGAGTAGCTTCACAGACTATGTTATTAATGCTGGAAGATAGAATTTCTGCCACTGTAGTTGTCAGTGTAAAGCGCTGCCAAGTGTCCCATAGCAGTTACCAGTAGAATAAGTCTCCCCGCATTTAAATTCAGAATTGTTGTCTTATACCAGGAAAGCATGTTTCCACTTCAGCAGCTGATCTGTGGCCAGTTGGAGTAGGATTTAATGTTAGTCATTGAGTCATGGAGATATACAGCATTTAAATAAACTGTTCAGTCCAAATCATTCATGTCGACCTGATAACCTGTATAAATCTTGTCCCATTTGCCATCATTTCCACTTTCTATTCATATACCCATCCAGATGCCCATTAAATGCCTTAATCCAACCCGCCTCCATCACATCCTCTGGCAGCTCATTCCATACATGCACCACCCTCTGCATGAAAATGTTGCCCCTTAGCTCCCTTTTATATCTTTCCCCTCTCACCTTAAACCTATGCCCTCTAGTTCTGGACTCGCCAACCCCAGCATAAAGACCTTGACTATTCACCCTATCCATGCCCCTCGTGAATTTATAAACCTCTGTATGGTCACCCCTCTATCTCTGATGCTCCAGGGAAAATAGCCCCAGCCTATTCAGCCTCTCCATATGGCTCAAATCCTCCAACCCTGGCATCATCCTCATAAATCTTTTCTGAATCCTTTCTAGTTTCACAACAGAATTGAACACAGTTTTCCAAAAGTGGTCCTGCACAGCCACAACATGACCTCCCAACTCCTATACTCAATGCATCAACCAATGCAGGTAAGCGTACCAAATGCCTTCTTCACTATCCTAGCTACCTGTGACTCCACATCCAAAGAACTATGAAGCTGCATTCCAGGGTATCTTTGTTCAGCAACACTCCCCAGGACCTTACCATTAAGTGTATAAATCCTGCCCTGATTTGCCTTTCCAAAATGTAGCACCTCACATTTATCGAAATTAAACTCCAATTGCCAATCCTTGGCCCACTGGCCCATCTGATCAAGATCCCATCCTCTGTAATGGGTACATACCCAGCAGAAACTGAGTCAACACAAGTAGTGATGCACCTTTTCTAGTCAAGCATTAGCCTGCCAGCAACCAAAATGGCTCATGACAATGCAAGAAAATACATGAAAGCCTTGCGTAGCCATGTTCCTTATGTGCTGTCTCCTTGACCATTCTACTGCTGCCAATCTTTCCAACTCTTATTTTCACACTCTCACAGGTGTGTGACACAAAATCCCTTCTTAGTTGCAGCCTGCCCTTTCTGTCTGTCAGTGATCAGGGTTTCCCCAGAGCCAATTACCCTGTTGCACCATTTCAAATGATTCTTCAGTGCATCCTTGTAGCATCACTCATTGTCACCTTGCTTTGCAGATGACATCAAAATTGATGATGTAGTGGATAGTGAAGTAGATTATCTCAGAGTACAAAGGGACCTTGATCATTCAATGGACTGAGCAGTGACAAATAGAGTTTAATTTCGATAAATGTGAGCCATTGCATTTTAATAAGGCAAACCAAGGCATAACTTATACAGCTAATGGTAGGGCCCTGGAGTATGTTGCCAAGCAAAGATTCCTAGGAGTACAGGGGCATAGTTGCTTAAACGTGGACCTCTAGGTAGACAGGGTAGTGAAGAAGACATTTGGTATGCTTGTCTTCATTGGTCAGAACATTGAGTATAGGAACAATCCTGGGACAGGCTAAGCGGAGATGGGCACAGGAATTCCTTGAAGCCTGGTACTTCACAAAGAAAGCCATCAACAAACACATAGAACTCGACGCCATATACACCCTCCGAAAACTGGAAGTGAGGCAATCCAGCTCAACAGACTCTAAAATTTTAAAATGAGGTGGAAAAACACACCGACACTTCATCAGAGGTTGTACTGATGATGTTACCCAGCAGGGTAATGAAACATCTGCGGAACACAAACCAGCTCGGTGAGCCAACCACCCTCAACATTGAGTATAGGAGTTTGGACATCATTTTGCAGCTGTACAGGACATTGGCAAGGCCATTTTTGGAATATTGCATACAATTCTGGTCACACTTCTATAGGAAGGATGTTGTTAAACTTGAGAGATCGCAGAAAGGATTTACAGGAACGTTGCTGGGAATGGAGAGTTTGATCTACAAAGAGAGGCTGAATACATTGGGGCTTTTTTGCCTGTAGAGTCGGAGGCTGAGGGGTGACCTTTAGAGGTTTATAAAACCATGAGGGGCATGGATAGAGTGAATAGCCAAGGTCTTTTCCCTAGGATGGGGGAATCCAAAACTAGAGTGCATTGGTTTTAGGTGAGAGGTGAAAAATTTAAAAGGGACCTGAGGGGTAACTTTTTCATACACAGTGCTTGTTTGGAATGAGCTGCCGGAGAAAGTGGTGGAGGAGATATGTACATATTTACAATATGTAAAAGGATGAATCTATGAAAGGAAGGTTTAGAGCATAAGGGCCAGATGCTGGCAAATGAGACTAGGTCAGATTGGGATGGGTGGTTGGCATGGCTGAGTTGGATCAAAGGGTCTGTTTTTGTGCTGTGTGGAGAACAGCTGTCCAAACTAGCTATAAATTGAATAATTTAAGTACCTGGCAGAATAATGTGTCTTGCTTTCATTTGAAGCAGTATCACAGAGATAAAAGACTGCTGTATATTTGAAAGATTTTACAATAAAACAAAGCAGCAATGTTTGAACAGTCTGTGGCACAGACTAGTAGAACATAGAAGTGTGCTTGAGAATTCTGGTCTGTAATCTAGATTTTTGTTTGGAGAACATGGGTAAGATTGCATTTTTGAAATTGTAGATTGCTCAGAAAATTGTCTCATTTTGTTTACAACTTGGGCAATGCATTACTAAAAGAAAGAGGCACAGTTTTAAAATGTTTTTGTTTTCCTTTAGTCTTCATCCTCCGTGACTCCAGTCTTTGCTTTGGGGTGTATGCAAAATTTGAAACTAAGTGCTATTTGATTGGCTAAACAAAGACTCCTGAAAAGATTTAGCCATTTGACATTGACTGGGTTGATTTACAGACCTGGTCAGCCTTTGCCTATGATAGTAGCCAAACAATGGGTGCTGCTAGCCAGTGTAACTTCAGCCATCATCTGGACATGTAAACTATTCTCAGCATGCGTGGAGTTAAAATCTCGTACTCTTGAGGATGGATTTTTCTGTTTTAAAGATTCTGGGATCGTGTCGGATCCCGGGGCTTGAGTTTTAGTTTAGGGCCAGAAAGTTGTGTCTCGATTCATTTAAATGCAGTCTTCACTCAGCTGTGACATTGCAAATTATCTTCCATATAATTGGCCCATTACAGCGTTTGTGCCATTGCAGAACTCCTCTTTATTTCTCAATCACTTCACCAAAGTGCTTTGTGCACAGCCACCATTCTTGTGAGTTCAACTGTTTTCAGCTAATTTGGAGCAGTTTCAGTCAGACACACTAAAACAGCTTGCCACTCATCTTGAGCAAGGCACCAGTCAGCTGCCAGAGCCTTTAAACCATAACACAGCAAAAGCCATCGGCCTCAGGAGGGGGAAGGATGGTGGTAAGTCATCTTGATATGACAACTAACAATTGTCTGATACATTAACCGTGAAGGTTAAGTGTACTGCACATACATTCCAGGAACTTTCCAGAGTGGAATTTTACGCAGGACGCAATATTGCTCTTCAAACACGCAATCCTATTGTGTCAAATTTATCACTGCATTTTGACAGATTTGTTAACCCATTTATTAACAGCTTGCTACATTTTTTGTACTTTTTAAAAGTTTAAATGTATTCGCCTGCTGTGGCACGGAGCCGAAAAGATTTCAGGTCCAAACCCAGGAAGCACAGGGGAAAATTGGGAATTAAAATTCGAAATATATCCCTGATGAGATGCAATGAAAAAAAAATTCATAACACCTCATCTTGTTTCCCAGAAATACTCTAAAGAGATCCCCACATAATAAATTCCTTTTTAAATAGATTTTTTTAAATGCAGGCTCTAAAGCGAACTGGATTTTTATTCAAGATAATAAAATGTGAGGCTGGATGAACACAGCAGGCCAAGCAGCATCTCAGGAGCACAAAAGCTGACGTTTCGGGCCTAGACCCTTCATCAGAGAGGGGGATGGGGAGAGGGAACTGGAATAAATAGGGAGAGAGGGTGAGGTGGACCGAAGATGGAGAGTAAAGAAGATAGGTGGAGAGAGTATAGGTGGGGAGGTAGGGAGGGGATAGGTCAGTCCAGGGAAGACAGACAGGTCAAGGAGGTGGGATGAGGTTAGTAGGTAGATGGGGGTGCGGCTTGGGGTGGGAGGAAGGGATGGGTGAGAGGAAGAACCGGTTAGGGAGGCAGAGACAGGTTGGACTGGTTTTGGGATGCAGTGGGTGGGGGGGAAGAGCTGGGCTGGTTGTGTGGTGCAGTGGGGGGAGGGGGTGAACTGGGCTGGTTTAGGGATGCAGTAGGGGAAGGGGAGATTTTGAAACTGGTGAAGTCCACATTGATACCATATGGCTGCAGGGTTCCCAGGCGGAATGTGAGTTGCTGTTCCTGCAACCTTCGAGTGGCATCATTGTGGCAGTGCAGGAGGCCCATGATGGACATGTCATCTAGAGAATGGGAGGGGGAGTGGAAATGGTTTGCGACTGGGAGGTGCAGTTGTTTGTTGCAAACTGAGCGGAGGTGTTCTGCAAAGCGGTCTCCAAGCCTCCGCTTAGTTTCCCCAATGTAGAGGAAGCCACACCGGGTACAGTGGATGCAGTATACCACATTGGCAGATGTGCAGGTGAACCTCTGCTTAATGTGGAATGTCATCGTGGGGCCTGGGATAGGTGTGAGGGAGGAGGTGTGGGGGCAAGTGTAGCATTTCCTGCGGTTGCAGGGGAAGGTGCCGGGTGTGGTGGGGTTGGAGGTCAGTGTGGAGCGAACAAGGGAGTCACGGAGAGAGTGGTCTCTCCGGAAAGCAGACAGGGGTGGGGATGGAAAAATGTCTTGGGTGGTGGGGTCGGATTGTAAATGGCGAAAGTGTCAGAGCATGATGCGTTGTATCCGGATGTTGGTAGGGTGGTGTGTGAGAACGAGGGGGATCCTCTTAGGGCGGTTGTGGCGGGGGCGGGGTGTGAGGGATGTGTTGCGGGAAATACGGGAGACGCGGTCAAGGGTGTTCTCGATCACTGTGGGGGAAAAGTTGCAGTCCTTGAACAACTTGGACATCTGGGATGTGCGGGAGTGGAATGTCTTATCGTGGGAGCAGATGCGGCGGAGGCGGAGGAATTGGGAATAGGGGATGGAATTTTTGCAGGAGGGTGGGTGGGAGGAGGTGTATTCTAGGTAGCTGTGGGAGTCGGTGGGCTTGAATTGGACATCAGTTACAAGCTGGTTGCCTGAGATGGAGACTGAGAGGTCCAGGAAGGTGAGGGATGTGCTGGAGATGGCCCAGGTGAACTGAAGGTTGGGGTGGAAGGTGTTGGTGAAGTGGATGAACTGTTCGAGCTCCTCTGGGGAGCAAGAGGCGGCGCCAATACAGTCATCAATGTCATCACCCCTATCCCAGGCCCCAAATATCCCCCGGGATATTTGATAAACAGGATGAAAATTTTAAAATCAAGATGTCACCAGTCAAGTCAGCAGACGGATGATGGATAAGTAGGTATTGATGCATTGATTTACATTTATCAGCGTTTTGGATACACTCAGGTTTATGGAGAGTGGAAGATGGGAGGTAGGGTCAAATGAACATTAGAATAGTCAACCTTTGGGAACATGAGAGCATGACTGCAGGGTCCAGCAGTATATCAGCTAAGGCAGATCCGAAGGTGGGCAATGTTGCAGAGATCGCAGCTAGCAAAACCTGGTGATGGATAGGTGGAGGTGATTCCTCAAGGTTAAAATACAACCCCACGGTTGTGAAAGGTCTGGCTAAGCTTCAGACAGTGACCTGAGGAGAGGGATAGTGTCATTGGATGTAAAACAGACTTTGTGACAGGGTCCAATGACAATGGTTTCAGACTTCACACCATTTAGTTAGAATAAACTTCTATTCATCCAGGACTAAATGTCAGCTAGCAGTATGAAACATTAATGATTGTGGAGGTGTTGAGAACATTACTTCAAAGCAGATCAGGCAATTTGGAGAGAGGAAATAAATTATAAAGTAAACATGGAATGGTTATTAAAATGAAATTCTTCACTTTAAAAGAGGTATACATGTTTGAACATGAACATGCACCCGCATGGGCCCCAGCTATGTCTGCCTCTTTGTAGGTTACGTGGAACAGTCCCTCTTCCGCACCTACACAGGCCCCAAACCCCACCTCTTCCTCCGGTACATTGATGACTGTATCGGCGCCGCCTCTTGCTCCCCAGAGGAGCTCGAACAGTTCATCCACTTCACCAACACCTTCCACCCCAACCTTCAGTTCACCTGGGCCATCTCCAGCACATCCCTCACCTTCCTGGATCTCTCAGTCTCCATCTCAGGCAACCAGCTTGTAACTGATGTCCATTTCAAGCCCACCGACTCCCACAGCTACCTAGAATACACCTCCTCCCACCCACCCTCCTCCAAAAATTCCATCCCCTATTCCCAATTCCTCCGCCTCCGCCGCATCTGCTCCCACGATAAGACATTCCACTCCCGCACATCCCAGATGCCCAAGTTCTTTAAGGACCGCAACTTTCCCCCCACAGTGATCGAGAACGCCCTTGACCGCGTCTCCCGTATTTCCCGCAACACATCCCTCACACCCCGCCCCCGCCACAACCGCCCTAAGAGGATCCCCCTCGTTCTCACACACCACCCTACCAACCTCCCGATACAACGCATCATCCTCCGACACTTTCGCCATTTACAATCCGACCCCACCACCCAAGACATTTTTCCATCCCCACCCCTGTCTGCTTTCCGGAGAGACCACTCTCTCCATGACTCCCTTGTTCGCTCCACACTGCCCTCCAACCCCACCACACCCGGCACCTTCCCCTGCAACCGCAGGAAATGCTACACTTGCCCACACACCTCCTCCCTCACCCCTATCCCAGGCCCCAAGATGACATTCCACATTAAGCAGAGGTTCACCTGCACATCTGCCAATGTGGTATACTGCATCCACTGTACCCGGTGCGGCTTCCTCTACATTGGGGAAACCAAGCGGAGGCTTGGGGACCGCTTTGCAGAACACCTCCGCTCAGTTCGCAACAAACAACTGCACCTCCCAGTCGCAAACCATTTCCACTCCCCCTCCCATTCTCTAGATGACATGTCCATCATGGGCCTCCTGCACTGCCACAATGATGCCACCCGAAGGTTGCAGGAACAGCAACTCATATTCCGCCTGGGAACCCTGCAGCCTAATGATATCAATATGGACTTCACCAGTTTCAAAATCTCCCCTTCCCCTACTGCATCCCTAAACCAGCCCAGTTCGTCCCCTCCCCCCACTGCATCACACAACCAGCCCAGCTCTTCCCCCCCACCCACTGCATCCCAAAACCAGTCCAACCTGTCTCTGCCTCCCTAACCGGTTCTTCCTCTCACCCATCCCTTCCTCCCACTCCAAGCCGCACCCCCATCTACCTACTAACCTCATCCCACCTCCTTGACCTGTCCATCTTCCCTGGACTGACCTATCCCCTCCCTACCTCCCCACCTATACTCTCTCCACCTATCTTCTTTACTCTCCATCTTCAGTCCGCCTCCCCCTCTCTCCCTATTTATTCCAGTTCCCTCTCCCCATCCCCCTCTCTGATGAAGGGTCTAGGCCCGAAACGTCAGCTTTTGTGCTCCTGAGATGCTGCTTGGCCTGCTGTGTTCATCCAGCCTCACATTTTATTATCTTGGAATTCTCCAGCATCTGCAGTTCCCATTATCTCTGATGGATTTTTATTCAGCTGCTTTGCGTTCAGAAATGGGCTATTTGTCTGAGAAATGGTAACCAGATGCATAATTAGTGACCCACTTAAATATGCAAAGAGAACATAAAAAGTGGAAGACGGACAATTATTTTTACCAGAAGATAAGGGAATAAATCAGTAGAAACCTACACGGTTCATTGAACAAGAACAATGATCTCAAACGATTCTGAACATAAATTATTTTTGATTGTGTTATGAGAAATATGTGGCACTTGTGTATATCTGCTTTGCATTGGCAAAGGTGATGGGTTGAGGCTGGTCCACTGGGTTGTGGTCAGAAAATCGAGCCATGACTCACGTACCTTTTCAAACTCAAAGTCAACCCCATACCTTGAAGGGCACCCAATTGCACTGAATCTGACTAACTCGGAACAAATCAGGAACTGAACATGTGATCTACCTGACCTGCCTCGTGATAAATCACCAAAATGTTCATTTACTAATTGAGTCATCAGGGAAACAACCAGTTCGATTTGTGAGGGTGGAACCTGGAGCACTTTAAGGGCTGTTTAAGAGATTTAATTATTTCTTTAATTCTTCTGTTTTCATCCTTATACCAATTTGCACTGATTTAAACCGTTCATTTCAATACCATAAATCTTCAACAGATCTCAATGCGACTCTTAATAGCTTCTTTTTGCTGCTGCAGTTTTAAACCGCACAAAGGCCGAAGCCCAACATTGTGAATCAACCTATTATACACGTCATTGGGCTTTTCTGACAACACATAATTGAACTGAATTGAATTGAAAGATCTGGTTACTGGGAGTGCTTGCCAATCAGAAAGACAATACTACTAAACATAATCAAAGCCATAAAAAAGAATAAATGGAAGAGCAATTTACCTGCTGGATTGCTGTTATTGAGAAGTTCAGCATCTTTATCCAGGAAACAATTCACATCCTGATGAAATGTGTAGAGTTTGAAACATACCTTCCCGTCGTTTACATTAATAGAAAACACAGAGAAAGCCGTAACCATTATATGCGAGGTCACATTCACACATAAGTTATGCCTGCATTACAAGAGAATTTTTAATCTTTTATCTTTCAGTTTGCTCCATTCCTGTCTGAAATGTGCTGACTGATGCTGAGATACCGTGTCGGGAACACCAGCTGCCACTTGTTAAAAGAGAAACATGCGCTGTGTCAGCACCGCAGATAGATGTTGTCAAGTTACTTTGTCTCGTTACTCGTATTTAGATTAACATAATGGCCGTTTTTGCATGAAGCAAGGTTTCATCAAGAGCAGCCAGATGCACGGTTGGTTTTGGGCAGAACATTTGCTGGGTTAATTTCAAACGCTGGGCTGTTCAATGTCCAGCTGTACCACCATCCAGAGCCTTGATCTACATTTATTTGACCCTGAAAAGTTAACTTCAATGATGGGTGGTATTTAGTCTGGGAAATGGGTTTTCTTGTGTCGGCTGGTGAGACAGCCAGAGTCTCGCATCTAATCCTTTGGGAAAGACCCATTGTTTTTTAACATGTTCATTCAAGTGGGATCACTGGCTAGGCCCGCGTTCATTGCCTAATCTTGATGGCACGGAGGACAGTTCACACTGCTGTGGGTCTGGTGTCATATATAGGCCAGACCAGATAAGGACGGCAGATTTTCTTCCCTGTAGAATATTTATGAATCGGAAGGGTTTGTTGGGATTTGAATCCATGTCCCAAGAATATTAGCCTTGAATCTGGATTACTAATCCAGTGATGTTACAACTACACTGCAGCACCTTCAGGCATTTAAGTGACAAGCAGCTGGCCTTCCTCAGGATCAAGGACCCAGGCACTGACTCCATATGGATTACCAGCATCTAATTGAATTGAGTGTCACCAGGGGAGCAGTGGGGACTTCTGGCACTACACCTACCAAATGCGAGACGCCAGTGAGGGAGCCAAGCCCCAGGTAGGTGATGACAGGATGACGGTCAGAGGCAGGGGTGTTTGTGGTGACTACTGAGAAGAGGGGCTTGCAACGGACTCCAACCCTCTTCCCAGTGAAAGGCCTTTGGAGCACGGAATTCCGGACAATGTGAAACCCTGATGAAGGGTCTAGGCCCAAAACGTCAGCTTTTGTGCTCCTGAGATGCTGCTTGGCCTGCTGTGTTCATCCAGCTTCACATTTTATTATCTTATGTGAAACCCGTTGTCTTCATGCTGTTTCCGTGGCAACCATCCTCCCACTACTGGTTGAATAACATTGGCAGTGGGATGAGGCATATAGTTGGGGATTGGTGGCCCATGACCATGAAGATCCTCAGTTCATGAGGTGATGGGAACACTGTCCACATGCCTTCCTGACATAGGCCTAATCACAGCAGAGTTGAGCATGCGTTAGCTTCCCACGTAGCACCCTGACCCCCAATTAATTGAGTCTTGCATTGAGGAGAGGATTAAATTCCATCAGGTGTTAATAACTCTGGGTGCAAGCTTTGAACCTTCACCATTCTGACTCATTAACCTGGATTTTCATGGAATGGGAGAGCTCTGTGGAGAGATATAAATGGTGGCCGGGACCCAATTCCAGGATTCTCGGTCTTATACTTGGGGATTTCTAATGGTAGGGTTTGCCTCTAAATGGTGTGGGCTATTTCATGTCATTGGCATACACCTGCATCTCTAACCCGGTGGGCACCATTGCAGAGATGGGCATTTCCTGCTCTTCCATAATTTTCATGGATTCAGTCTAACCTTAAAAAGACTCAGGGTTAATGGAAGCACAAAGATGTCATTGAGCATGTTCTGTATGATTATCGCACCCATATCAAATATGGCATCTCCAAGACTACGCAAACACTTAACATAATCTCTGAATCCTACCTTGAAAATAGAATGTGTTGAGGAAGGCATTCTGTCAAAAAAATGTCATTCACTCTTAATCTTACACTTTCTGAAAAAAAAGTTACTTCAGCCCACTAAAATAACCATCCAGCCACTTTGACATACCAATAGCGGAAATGGCAAGCATTTGAAATCTCTTTGTCTTTTGAAAATAAAAATTGTGAAACTAACTGAAAAGATCATGGTACTGGATCTATCAACTAATCAATGTTTACTCTGGTGCTTGGTTATTTCAGTGCTCTAGCAAATGTCCAGGTTGTCAGCAAAAAAGAGGAGGGAAACAGTGCATGGCTGGGAAGGAAAAACAGATGATTGGGGGTGGGCAGAGCAGTACAAGGTGGCATGGAGGGCCATTGGCTAAGGGTGGTGATGAGCAGCATGAGGGGACATGGGAAGTGTATGGAGGTGAGTGTGATATGAGAGATAAGGGCGAGAGGAACTTATTTTCACTATAACCAGAATAACAGCACAGCACAGAGATGTTCTATCTTGGCACTGAACAGCACATATGGCTTTTTCTGAGTACATTTCTGAGTCAGCTGGACCAACTCTACATGCACCCACTGTTTTCATTGTGCTGACTTTTTCCTGAAGTGGGCAAGAGGTACTGAGAATTTTCTTAACTCCTGCTACTCACCTCTACAATGAAAATCCAGTTTGATGTGTTAGCAATTGGGCCAAACTGATTTACATTGCCCAAAACATAGAGAGTGATTCCTGTATTTGGAAAGACTTGAGAGACACCATAAATAAGATCCAAACCCAGTTGTACTGGATGATGATCAACAGTTTGGTCTACAAATGTAGCACTGCTACTAATAATTCTTCTCTGTTTTCAGCCTTCCCTTTTCAAGTTTTCGCCACGACTGTTCCTCTGTAACAATGAGAGCAGACTAACCTTCAGTATTGTGTACGAACCAACTCAGTCCATGTGAACAGACCACTTATTGGCAGGCTCAACTAGGTTGAGCAGACGTGGGACAAATTGTACATGTGTGAATTTTCAAGCAATCATGAGCAGTTCAGGCTCTGTCACTATCAACAATGCTGAATTCACAATGCAAGGGAACTGGAGCAGTCTCATAACCACAGTGTTTTGGTGCATTCTGTAATACAATGGTTTAAATTTGAGGCAGTACATAATGATGGTATTTGCTTTCTATTCCAAACATCCCTATGTGGCTTTGTGAGCATTTACTCATTTCTGAAAGCTAAGTGTAAGCGACATGAACCTCTGTTCGAAGCATTCCTAAGTTTCTATTGAACTAAACAGTGAGACGGCACATTTGGAATCATGCAATGAAAAAGTGATACAGAACAGAAGGAGGCCATTCGCTGCATGGTACTATGACTTTTAAAGAGCTATCCAATTACTCTCTTCCCCTAAACCTAATTTTTTTTCTCCTTTTCAAGTACCTGTGCATTTCATTATATTTTTCTAACCTCATTTAATTGCTAGTTATTTTACATCTATGTATGTGCATGAATTTTTGGGTAGACATATATGTACATATGTATTTGTCTAATCTATGTATATGAACAGGGCAATAAAATTACACAGCATGGAAACAAACCCTTCAGTCCAACTTGTTAATGCTGACCAGATATTCTAAACTGATCTAGTTCCATTAGCTTGCAATTGGCCCATATCTCTCTAAATCCTTCCTATTTATCTACCCATCCAGAAGCCTTTTAAAAGCTGTAATTGTATTTGCCTCCACCACTTCCTCTGGCTGCTCGTTCCATACATGTACCACCCTCTGCATGAAAAAGTTACCCCTCAAGTTCCTTTTAAATCTTTCCCCTCTCACCTTAAACCTTTGCCCTCTTGTTTTGGATGCCCCCACCCCTACCAATATCAATTACCAACTCAGCAGCCTTGTCATCAACGTTTGCATCTTGACTATTTGTCTGTCATACACATATCCTTGTTACGGAACAGGCTTGTTCCGCAATGTGACTCAATTTATTTCAAAAGAGCTTTATACTTTGGACCATTCAGCTTTGAGAAAACCAAATAGCAAGGCATGCCCCCCTACCCGGCCAACAGAGGACCTGTACATTCAAAAAGTAGATAATAACCTTCAAGAGAGCTGAGTGAGGAAGTCTGTTTAACACATTGAAAAAGGCTCCAGTGATCTAAAAACAAAATATGTTGGATTTCTCAGCAGGTCTGGCAGCATCTGTGGGGAAAGAAAGCATTGATGTTTCAGGTTGATGATCTATTTTCAGTTCTGGCAACTGACAAAACCCACCAGAGATATGTCCAGAGCTCATTCTGTCTTTTCCCTGAGGCTTCCAATAGTCTCTCCAAATCTCCAGGGTTGCCCTGATGTCTCCACGGATCGAAGATTAATCTTTAAGTGCAGCTGCCAGCTGGGAGACAAAACACAAATGTTTTTGAAAAGTCATGCCCTCGGAACACTTCTGCTAAAAATATTGGAAATGTGAATAAGGGCAGTTTGCCTAACACACAGAATCATGCAATTAATAGTTAATGAAGAATTGTATTTTCCAATTAGCATAGAAAGGCAATAAACTGCAAGTGTGACTGTAGCAGGCCGACAACAGGCAGGGGTGTGGAGGAGGGCCAGGGTAATGATACAGGAGTTTAACTGCTGGAGACGCCAGGTCTACAATTAATCAAAGCTGCGAATACCATTTGACACCATTACAAGTTGGAGACTAACAAAGCCAGCGTGGAATTTCACGGTCTTTGAGCACTTTGTAGGTAAGTTGATGGAGGGTTCAGTAACCAACTGGGAAGCCATTCAGAGTCTTACACCGTGTCATACTGGGAAGGTCCAAGATATTAAGTGGCATCCACGCATGTAGCAAGACAACAGTGGGTCATCCCTAGTATAAAGTACCTCGGCAACACAAGTCCAGCTTGTCGAGAACTGCCATCTAATCAGAAATTAAGGCTGATGATACCAGCATGAAACCAATCCAAGGCCTAGTATCATTGCTGAATCTCATGGCACAAGTGGGTGATGGTCATGTTGGTATTACATGCTGGGAGTCACGAGGTGTATGGTCAGCTGCAAGGGCAGGGAATGGCTCTCAATGGGCCTCCCTCTTACCAATACCAGTGCCCTCAAACCAGTGCCTTTGGATGGGGGCCACCCACCCTTCACCCCTGGGACCATATTTAAACAACCCTGCATGGATTTGGTTATTTTGCATTCTATAAAGCAAGGGCATTGGGGTAAAATCAGTGGCAGCAGGACAAGGCACTTAAATGCCTATTAATTGCCTACTAAAAAGCCTTAATTGGTGGCAAGGCAAGAAGGTCATCTGTGAACTTTCTGGACTTAATTGGGAGATGGCAGTCTCTACTTGCTGCCCCCTTGCTTAACTCAGTGCTTTCCCATTTGCCAAATCCATCACAAGAAAGGACATTAAATTCCTTTTGTATTCAAAGAGGAATCCCCAGACATCAGTTCTAAGTTGTAGCCAGTATTTGAACCTTTCCCTACCATTTGCCTTCTCACTGCTGTTGACAGTTGTTCACCTCACTTCAAGATTGGAGATCTCCGATTTCTCAAAATTTTTTATTTAACTCCATCCCCTTGCAATGCAGAATCAGTCTTAAGGCTCCTCTCTGGACTAGCCCAAAACCATCAAATCACTTTTGTGTGATTTTTTTGTAAAAATGTAGACATTATTTTGGTATGTATCAAGATGCCTGTGAATATGTCTGGTTCTAATTATTCTAAATCAATGTGTTCAGAAATGTTGCCTTACAGTTCCACTGTGTGTGGGACCTGATCCCAAACCTTCACGCCCAGCGGTAGGCACGCTACAACTTCACCACAAGGGTAGTTGTCCTACGCTAAACCGACAGTTCCCAAATCTTCATTAAAATTATCCTCATTGCAAGTAAACTAGAGTTTATTTTTTGTTTCCTGATGAACAGCTTTCAGTGAGCTGTGTTGAATGTCATGTCCGATAAAGCGTTTGTTTAATTCTGCGCCTGAAACATAACATTCATCTGAAAAGTTTCTGTAGAATACCTTCAAAGCAGGTTACCTCAGTGAGCCAGCTGAGAGGTAAAGTGAAGTGGGCAAAGTAGGAGGCTGTTAAAAGTGAATACTAACTCAACGATTTGAAGATCCAACACAATGGTGTGAATAATTAACAAGACAATGTCTAAATCTTTGTGATCTGGAAACATTCTAAACAGCCTTCCGACTGCCAATTTGATCTTTTAAATTAAGATGATTGACACATGTTTCTTTCCAAATTGTCTTCCCAAATGTTAAAATTTATGTTGAATAACTGAGCACAGGAGTTTCTGTGGCATTGTCCTGCCGCTGAGACACAGATTTCGGGTTTAAGTCCCCAGTTTCCTTTTTGCACATGGCTTTACCTTTCTGCAATTAAATTATTGGTAACTGTTTTTACTCTAAGCAGTAAAGGACAATCACAAGTTTTCTTCAGTGAAAGAAGGGCCAATTTATTACCTGTTTATGCCAAGAAAAATTATAAATGCAGCATCAAGCATACAACATTTATGCAATAATTTTCATCCCATACATATTTACACACAGTACAAAGTAAAAAGGAGGATCATTTCCAGTACGAAGGACGATAAAATAATGCAGAGTTTAATGTCCTTTGGGTATCCTTGTGATGTAAGGTTTTCACCTGAGACCACGGTTGGTTAGTTGGCTTCTTGGAGCATCAGCAGTAGTGAATTTTGCAATTATCTTTTAAGTTCTCAGTTCTCTGCTCCTTTCCAGTCAGTGCTATCAGATTGATTACTTTACTTCTTGAGAGAGAGAGAGGAAGAGGGAGAGAGAGAGAGCCTTCTTGAGAGAGAGAGAGAGAGGAAGAGGGAGAGAGAGAGAGCCTTCTTGAGAGAGAGAGAGAGGAAGAGGGAGAGAGAGAGAGCCTTCTTGAGAGAGAGAGAGAGGAAGAGGGAGAGAGAGAGAGCCTTCTTGAGAGAGAGAGAGAGGAAGAGGGAGAGAGAGAGAGAGCCTTCTCGGCCTGCATCATAATTCTATCTCCTGTTATCTGTCAACTTTCATGTGTGCTCGAATTATGTTTTAAGACTTGATCATTGTAGTGATGTTCCATCTCTAATATTTGAAGATACTCATAATGTTATAAATCAAATAGGAAATAAGGACATTTTCACACCTCCCATTGGGGCATGAGGTGGGATAGGAGAGCTGGCTGTTTTTGTTTTGCCTTTGGAAAAAGTTGTTCATTTCAGTCTTTGGTTTCATGGAACTTAACCTTTGGACACAAAGCTCAATAATGTCATTTTATGTCTCTGTGGCATTCTACTGTCACTGTATGGTTCATTACTTTTATTTTGTGGCTGTAACAGCAAGAAAATGTCATAGGTGATGTGTAGGACATGAGGGTCTGTGATTTAGATGAAGGAAAACAGCTTGGCATGGAGGGTATGAGAAGGCAAAATGTTGTGAGTGGGTGAGTGGCATAGCTATGACGCTTGTTGAAATTGCTTTTCAAACAGCTCCCTCATCCAGATTGGTTCAGAGTACTTCAGTGGCTCTTGACCCACAAGCCCTAGAAAGGCTGGCCTGACTTGATGATTCTGCAAAGGTTTAGAGCATGCATATCCTAGCAAGGTACCATTTGGTTCAACAGCCCAAAGCACCCCTCATGTTTAACTGCTGAATTCTGAAATCTGATCCCAGCCATCCCTTTCACCACTCTGTGGAATCTTCCTAACCTTCCTGGTCTTTCTGCAATGGTTTCACCAGACAATGCATGTGCCCTCAGAGCTAAGGGGAGGAGAAGCAATTCCCTGAGAGGAGAGAATGCCAGTTTTTTTCTTTTAATTTGAGCTGTTGAATGTTAGATGCAAAATGATTCCGACAAATTTTCTCACTTTTCAGCAACTCATGATTTGCTTTTGCTCGAACCACTATAAGGTCATAAAATCATAGAGAAATACAGCATGGAAACACCCCCTTTGGTCCAACTCATCCATGCCAACCAGACATCCTAAATTAATCTAGCCCCATTTTCCAGCATTTGGCCCATATCCCTCTAAACCCTTCCTATTCGTGTACCCATCCAGTTACCTTTTAAATGTTCCAGCTTCCACCATTTCCTCTGGCAGCTCATTTGATACCCACACCATCCTCCGCAAGAAAATGTCACCCTTTAAGTGCCTTTTAAATCTTTCCCCTCTCACCTTAAACCTATGCCCTCCAGTTTTGTATTCCTTTGCCCTGGGAAAAAGACCTTGGCTATTCACTCTATCCATGCCCGTCATGATTTTGTAAGCCTCTATAAGGTCATTCCTCAGCCTCCAATGCTCCAGGGAAAATAGCCCCAGCCTATTCAGCCTCTAGCTATTGCTCAAGCCCTCCAATCCCAGCAACATCCTCCTAAATCTTTCCTCAAGTTTTGCAACGTCCTTGCACATTACTGCTCAAATTTGTTTTGTATTTCATAAGTCACAGGATGGTTCTGTCTGGTTCAAGCACATCAGTTATTCCACTCAAGATAATGGTCCTCTGTAAATAAAATTCAAGTACAGAGTCACTTCAGCAGAAATTATTTTTTTCTAGCTAGAATGTGTCAACTATCATCAGGCAAGATCAGAAATGTTTTTTTTCTCTTAAGGCAGCTTTCGAGCATGTTAACACTGAACAAATCAAAGCTTTTAGAAACCAAGGCAACTATAATGTGTGAAAATCTGCTTACAGTTATCATTTTTCATTGACAGCGTTGTACAGTTTACTTTGAGGCATCTATTTGCATTGACAATCTTGAGACAAATGCAGGAATAAGGGCAAATGAAAAATGACGATTAGGTGAGACTAAGATAGGATGCTAAAGATAACATAAATAGAAATCTGAAATAAAAGCAGATGAATCAATGACTGTGTAGCTCATTCAGTATCTGAAGAAGGAAAGACATCTGATGAAGAATCTCATAAAGCATAAAGCAGCAACATCTCTTCTGAGTTCTGTTTATTTCCATCTATTTCTATTTTACATTGTAAAAGCCTGTTAAGTGCAAAGTGAAAACTCAAAATGCTGTTACTTGCACTTTTGTCTTTCAATCATAGGTTCATGACCCACTTTCAGACATTAGCCTAGATTCAGTGCTAAACATTCCCATACAGAGCTGTGGATTTTGTTTCTCTTCTGGAGAAAAAGATTGCATCTTGTCAACAGGACAGCAAATAACTGCACTTCAAAATCATTAGTAGTCTTTCAGCACTTTGAGATAGTTTGGAGTGATGTGGTAAGGTGGTTAGATGAGTGCTTTTTTTCTCCCCAACTTCAAGAAAGGGATACCAGAGGCTGTACTTCCACACCAAAAAAAAACGTTCTGCCTCAGGCTTTGCATTGATATTCACACTGACTACTGTATACACGTACACAGGTACAAAAGCTGCTCAGTCTGTAAAGCAGATGGTGCCGTTCCAGGAATTTATTTTTGAGCTAGCCATTCACCATCAAGCATAACAATAATTAGGGAACATTACGTTTCACTGTATGGAAAAAATGCTGAAAGTCTAATTTTTTTTCTGCTGATGTTTAACAGCACTGGTATTGTTTATAATTTACAGAGTTATGTCAATCCTACTTTCAAAATTATAGAAAAATAATCATTGACTGTTGCCAGTTTAAAATTCATTGCAATTAATTTACTTCAGTTTGAGCTGATCTCAGCTAGGATATTAGTAAAGATCTCTAAAGTGGTCTACTGTCCCGGATGTAGTGAGGGATATTCAACACGTCATTGGCACAGGCAGGGATAACAAAGTGTGGAGCTGGATGAACACAGCAGGCCAAGCAGCATCTTAGGAGCACAACAGCTGATGTTTCGGGCCGAGACCCTTCATCCGTGTTAATGGCCAAGTTGTGTGAAGTACGCACCTGTATTGCAGTGTACTGTGCGTTGTGATCCCTGTTCCCATTTTCAGATCTGATCCAGTTTTTCTCTGTGTTGTTTGAGAAAAAAATGTCCACTTTCTCCTCCTCATGGAGCTATAGCCTCTTGCTTCAATTTCGATTCCAGTGGCACTAGCAGTTGTTCTGCATTCTGCAAGTCACTGTTCCTGACATATAATCTTAGGTAGTGAACATTAGCGGGACAGAGAAAGCAAAAACAGTAAACCTTGCTCTCAATAGCCACGGATGTGTTCTTTCTCAGAAGACAATCAGAATCAAAAGTCATAGAGTCATACAGCAGGAAAATATACCGTTCAGTCCAACCAGTCCATGCCTGCCATAATCCCAAATTAAACTAGCCCCACCTGCCTGCACTAGACCCTTATCCCTCCAAACATTTTTTATTCTTGTAGTTATCCAAATGTCTTTTAAGCATTGTAACCATACCAACATCCACCACTTCCTCTAGAAGTAAATTCCATACATGAACCACTCTCTATGTAAAAAATAATTGCCCCAATAAATTTTTTAAATCTTTCTCCTCTCACCTTAACAATACGCCCCTGAGACTTAAACGCCCCCACCCAAGGGAGAAAGCACCTGCCATTCATCTTATTCATACCACTCATGATTTTATAAACCTCTGTAAGGTCCCCACCCAACCTTCTATGCTCCAGTGAACAAAGCCTCAGCCTATCCAGCCTCTCCTTACAGTCCTAACTGATCTTTTCCTTTGTATGACTGAAACCTATTGCAGTGCACCTATTGCTAATTTAGTAAAGACTAGGTCTGTTTAAATTCTTCAGTTACAGAGAGCAGATCAACTGTGATCTCTAGTTGGAAGTTGTTCCTCTGAGTAATGCTATGGCCAATAAAAAGAAACATGCATTCAAAGCTTTTTGTCTCATGCTCAGCAGGATGCGCAAAAGAATACCAATTTCACATGAAACAATGATTTCTACTAAAACGGGAAAAAGTGCTAAATGGTTGGCATGATTGACATTCCAAATGTCCTGCTCCCACACTGTAGGGATTCTATGATTGTTGACAGCCCTCTGACTGATGCATATAGTTAGTTTACTGATTGTATTGGTCACAATTATAAACAGCCTGAATGAATAGAGATATTGATCATGTTTTATTGAGGCTTTGAGAGCGGCACGGTGGCTCAGTGGTTAGCACTGCAGCCTCACAGCGCCAGGGACCCAGGTTCAATTCCAGTCTCGGGTAACTGTCTGTGTGGAGTTTGCACATTCTCCCCGTGTCTGCGTGGGTTTCCTCCGGGTGCTTCAGTTTCCTCCTACAGTCCAAAGATGTGCAGGGTAGGTGGATCGGCCATGCTAAATTGCCCGTAGTGTTCAGGGGTGTGCGGGTTATAGGGGGATGGGTCTGGGTGTGATGCTTCAAAGGGCAGTGTGGACTTGTTGGGCCGTAGGGCCTGTTTCCATACTGTAGGGAATCTAATCTAATCTACATGCTTGATCAGGTTCCTTGATCTATTTGTGAGCTTCTAATCATGTTCATTTTAAGACAACTTCCTTTCCCACTGCACCCAGTTTTGGTTAACACTGATTCTGCTGAAAAATACAATTTCTGCAGGTAGATTTGGAATTTGCGTTTTATTTTCTCCTCAACAATTTTCAATACTCCCAGTACTATCATTGAATTAATGCGTCAAAATGCTTTCAATTTGAATATGATTCAATTTGAAATTTGAAAATGACATAAAAATAGCGAACACATAAAAACAATGGATAGATGGAATGAATGGCCCCATTCAGGAGAAGGGTCACTGGACCTGAAACATTAGCTCTGCTTGCTTTCCATCGATGCTGCACAATCTTCTGAGTTTCTCCAGCAATTTCTGCTTTTGTTGTGGATGGATAGAAGCAGTGTGAGGAATGACGCTTTCTCCTTCACAGAAACTAGAGATTTGGAAGTTTCACATGATCAGTAATTCAGTAATTCATTTAGCTCCTTCCCAATTTACTATCACATAGTTAGATAGAGTGAGCCCCAATTGTGCAACCTTGATCAAATGGTGGAAATCAGAAAACTTCCCGATCAGACCCAGAGACAGGCAGGACTACCCACTCTGCCCTGCCTTGTTCGTGTTTTGCACAGAGCCTTTTGTTGGAAACGATGTGAGCTTTGGAGCAGTGCCCATCCTCAGGCAGTGGAGGCCTGCAGATTAAAGCCTACCTGTCCATGGGCGATGTCCCTGTTTTATTCTCGGATCCACTGTCAGTGCACAGACTCATGAGCATCTGTGACCAGTTGGAATTGGCCTTGGAAGCCAAGGTAGTAGCAAGGCCATGTTCTTTGGGAACTGGGCTAACCAATCCTCTATCCTCTTCACCATCAGGACAGATTACCTGAAAGAGCTGGGCAAAGAGTTTGGAGGAGCCAGCGCCTCACCAATGGGTATATCACCAAAGTGAGTCAGAGACTGAGGGAGCAAGGCCCGTCTCTCCGTTGTGGGTGAAAAAAAAATCTGGTCGTCAAATGCTATCAGTGATGCTGTATTTGTTGCAGATCTGGCCCATTCCCTGAACTTGCTCTACAGCAAATAGCTGTCATCTTCCTCAGGGACACCATGAGCAATGCTCAGGGAAGAATGTACAGGATGTTGCCCTCATCCTGATGGTCACCTTTGTGTGGCACTACATCGAACTGTGCATACACCCTCAGTGTGTCAACACCAAGTGTCACTAGGTTCTGAGATTCTATCTGTCTCCAGGATTTTGAAGGCTGGATCTGGCCATGTTGCTGCCGAACATTCCAAGTAGTTGGGCTGAACTGTACCACTTGCCCATCATGGAAAATGTTGTTCAGGAAATCACTTTCCACCATAATTCTATCAGGCAGTGGTCAACACATCACATCCTCAGGCCCAGTGGAGAAAAGAGAAGCTTAATCCTGAGTAGACTGTCACTTGGCAGAATGCCTCAAGACCCACAAGCAGGAAAACATTGCGTGGCTGATCATGAGAAGGGCACTCTTCATCTGTTCTTTCACGCAAGCTCAGACTTTGTCTACCACCACACGCTGCCCTCGAAGCGGCTGCAGTGGTGAAGAGATTGTAGCACATTTCCTTATGGAACATACCCATATAAAGAGAATTGCAATGGCTTTTGTGGAGGTTTCTCCCGAACAGCTCTGTGATGCAGAACTCTGTGCACCATGGTCTGTTCCTCAGGGTGCGCAACAAGACAAACATCAGCTGTGCCTGGAGAACCATCAAGTCAGTGAAAGACACTATTTGGTCTGCCTGATACTTTTTGATCTTCCAGTATGAAGCGTTGACCTTGACTGAGTGTTGCAGATTGGCACATTCCAAAGTCCAGGACAGTGTGCTGGGAGACATTCTAAACCTTGGGGCAACTGCAGCCAAAGGGCAGAGGGGAAAGGTCACTGTCTAAGACCTTTCTGCCATTATATTCTGAGGGACTGTTAAATTAGAGAAAGCCTTCAAACTTTTACTGGAATGTTTGTAGTTTCTAGTTATATTTGGGATATGTTCCAGTTTTGCACTTACTTGCAGACATTCAAAAGCACAATGCTCAAATAAAAAAAAGCACAATTTTAAAATTGTATTTCCTGTAATGTCCACTTGAATTGTTTTGTAATTTACTTATGATTTATGAAGAAAGTATATTTTTGCGCATAAAATTAAGCCAACCCCTATTCCAATCTATGCCTTAGCACAACACTTATCGATAATAAGGACAGCACTGCAAATCCATCTCCGCAGGCCCTAGACTTTGGTGAGCAAAATGTGAATGTAAAATCTGTACGCCAATGCCCACATGAACTGCGTGACAGCCCAAATTTAGTTTAATAGCAACTGCGCATCCAAAAATCAGGGCTAGATTAAAACTCATTTGCCAAAGTTAGAAGGTCAAAGTTGTATCCCATTGCTCCCCTGGAGTGTGATAAAGTACCAGTCAGTCTCTTCTGAAATTGCAAAAAGGGGATTTTGTCCTGCTATTTTTTTTTCACATTTTTTGCAGCATTAGCAGTGACGTATGTGTTACCTGAGACCTGTTGGGAGTTCTGTTAGAGATTCTGCAGTGAGTGAAATATGTGGCTGGCCGTCCCTGAAATGGAAAGTGATGGCAGAAGTCTGCACCCATGAGAATACATTGGAATGTTCAGAACTCCTGAATTAGGGAAATGACAGTGTGTGGGAGCCCTGCTCTAAGTCTGAGACCTGGGAGTATTTGATGCAAGCAGCCTCTTCTCTAACAGTTCTTAGCAGTTAGAGAAATCAAGAGGAAGAGAGGAACATCTGAGCCTGAGAGGCAGACTGTGAGGAGTAACAGGCCAGGTGAGAGATAACCGAAAGAAATGCTGGAGTATAAAGTGTAAGTTAGGAAGATTTTATTAGCATAATGGCAGAAGCCTGGGAATAGAAATTGGCACTGATGGATTACCCTCATGACAGGTTACCAAAATGTAAAGGTTAACTAAACCACAAAGTTTGTATTTTTTTTTCTCTTTCAGAGCTTTTAACAGTGTTCTGAATAGAGCTTTAAAATATAGTCTTGGATCTCGTTATATATGAGCCCTTAAGGAAATCTCTGGCCAAAATGTATGGGAACTCACAGATTCCTGGATTATTTACAGGTTGCTTGGTCACGATACAGTGGTGTCTTTGCTTAAACAGAACTTTAATAGAGGAAAGGCTACTTAATGAACCGAGGAGTGAGTGGTGACAGACTATTAACAAGTGATAGAGTCAGGAGTACAAAGTGGGAGTGGGAGAGTCATGGGCCCAAAAGCAGCAATAAAACGAATGGCACTGATATATGGTGGGGGAACTGGTGAGGGAGGGCCTTTCAAACCTTTATAATCATATATTCATCTAGATGCCTTTTAAATGTTGTAATTTTACCAGCCTCCACCACCCCCTCTGGCAGCTCATTCCATACACGCATCACCCTCTGTGTGAAAAAGTTGCCCCAAAGTCCCTTTCAAACTTTCCCTCTCACCTTAATGTTGTGCCCTCCAGTTTTAAACTCTCCTACTGAAAAAAGAGACTCTCACTGTTCACCCTATCCATGCCCCTCATGATTTTATAAACCTCTAGAAGGTCACCCCTCAGCCTCCGATGCTCCAGGGAACATAGCCCCAGCCTATTCAGCCTCTCCCTGTAGCTCAAACCTTCCAATCCATGTAAATCTTTTCTGAACCCTTTCAAGTTAAACACCATCTTTCTTGCAACAGGGAGACCTAAATGCAGGTTCCCAAAAATGGCCTAACCAGAGTCCTGTACAGGGTTGTTACGGTTTGGTGTGTTGTGGTGGAACAGGCAGGGCTGGAACGATATTAAAATATTGGAAAATGTCCATGATCCAGTGGAAACACTTTCAGCATTGGAAAATGCAGGGAGCAGTGGAGCCAAAGGTCCTGGGGAGAAACCTGAGAAAACGACCGTGAACTTATGGTAAAGTTTTCTTTATTTTACAGTAATACTGTAATGGCTGTGGGCATGTACCCTGAGGCCCCCATGACAGGGGTGAGGGTTAGAAGTGGACAGGGATAAGCAGCTCTGGTGATAGTGCAAAATTTTCTGATCAAAATTCATAGCATAAGAAATGAATAAATGTCTCTGAAGCATTGGCATAGGAAATAAGTTGACTGAAGGAGAAAAAGCAGCAGCTACTTGTTAGCACACTAGTGTCAGGGTGCAGCATTTACTGAGCACAGTGCCCTCAGGCATTCTGTATTCCTAATCTGCATTAATAATTCACATTGAGAAACCCAATGCAAACGGATCAAGATTGACAGTGATACTCTTCTGGGGAGGTGCTCATGGTAAGTAGAACTGTCAAGACAGATGTAGCCGCCAGGGGCCCACAAGGCCAGTTAGATAAAAATTGCAGTTGGTGCACTCAGTGGAAATGAAATTCAATATCAATAAGTAAGCATGAAGTATGGCAACTTAGGGGGAAGATTTGATGTCACATGGACACAGTTGTTGGCATAGATTTAGATAAATCTGTAGCAGAAAGGGATCTGGAGTTGGAAATATATTCAGACACAACATCTCAAATCAGAGTGAAGTGTCAAAAAACAAAGCGAATAACATGCTGAATTATTTATGATACTACATCAGTATTCATTGGAAGTTGTACAGCATCCTTACCACTTCTTAACTACCCTATTCACACTTAACCTTCAAAACTCATGAAAATACCCTGTAGGAATGGCAGGAAAGGGACAAATGTGACTTTATTCGATATATCTCATGGAAATGCCCTGTGAGTAATGCTGCACCCAGCTTTCCTAGTTAGAATAGCTTGCCAACCCTTGCCTCCTGCTCCCCTCAGTTGAAGAATGGCTTGTTGTTGAGGTAAAAGTAACCGGAAATTAATCTTCTCATGAAGGAAGAAGGGAACATAGTTTAGGGGAGAAGCTTGGGGTAGAATGGAATGGTGGGACTGTTGTTCGCCAGCAGGCAGCAGAGTGAAGATGGCCAGGCTGGACATGAGCCCCACAAATTCCCATGGCAGTTCCCTATCCCCATCCTACAGTTCTGCCGAGACCAAATTGGGAGCCAGCATTGAAACACCTCCTTCCCTAACAAGGCCTGAAGACTGGACTAGAATTTTGTGATCGTTCTCCAGATTCCCACAGACAGTGACAGTTCGGCTCCCAGCAGTAGGCCAGAGGCATGGTGGGCAAGTATTCAAGGCACCTGTAACCCTGCCCTCCTTTCTTGGTGGTCTGGCTGATGAATCTATTTTTTTAATATCAACTTATATTTTATAATAGGCTGAAGATCCTCTCCAACTTGGAAGGTTTCAGATCAGCTGCCCTACTAGAGAATTGCAGGCCCTTTGCTTTGTTGTATTCGTGCATGAGATGTTGGCATCATTGGCTAGGCCAGCTCTTATTGTCCATCCATAGTTGCCCATGAAAAGTGGTAGTGAGCTGCCTTCTTGAACCGCTGCAGTTCATTTGGCGTAGGCAACCCATAGTGTTGGTAGATAGAGAATTCTGTGGTTTTGCCCCAGTGACACAGTGATATATTTCCAAGACTGGATGTTCTGTGTCTTGGAGGGGTATGTGGTATCTGCTTCTCTTATCCTTCTAGATGGAAGTATTTGTGGGTTTGTAAGCTGATGTCTAAAGAGCTTCAGTTAATTTCTGCAGTGCATATTTTCGATGATGCACACCATTGCTGTTAAGCTCTGGTGGTAGGGGGAGCCATTGTGGATGTGGTGCTCATCAAGCGTCCTGACAGTCGTCAAGTTTCTTGAGTGTTGTTGAAGCCGCACCCATCCTGGCAACTGGGCAGTATTTCACTGTGTGCCTTGTGGATGGTAGACAGGCTTTGATAATACAGGAGTGAGTTACATGCAGCAGGACTCCCATCCTCTCACTTGCTCTTGTTGCTGCTGTAATTGTACAACCAGCCCAGTTCAGTTTCTAGTGCGTGGTAACCCTCAGATGTTGATAGTGGGGAATTTCAATGATGGTAACACAACGGAATGTCAGTGGCTGATGGCCAGACTCTCTTTTGCTGGAACTTCTGTGACACAAATGTTATCTGCCATTTTCCAGCCCTAGTCTGCATATGGTCTAGGTCTTGTTGCATTTCAGCATGGACTGCATGATATGGACAATATCCAGGCTTGGGGTGACAATTAGCAAGTAACATTCATGCCACACAAATTCTCAGCAATGGACAAGCCATTAACTGGCCGTCCTGGGGAAGATCACAGGTCTGTTTCCCCCATAGGTGCAGGTTCATGACTGTGTCGCTCCCTGGGAAGGATGGTCGACCCTGTTTTCTGATTCCATTCTCTAGCAAGACTCATAGTCAAGCAGATTATGAACAGAAGGAAAGAATGATTTGGGAAGAAGGAAACAAAATAGACTGACAAACAGAACTGCAGGTGGAAAGAGGAATACAAAGAGGGGACAAAACAATACTACCACTTTACTTGGTTCTGATTTCTTCCAAATGGTTACATTCAACTCATAATTGAGAATATCAAATCTAGGATCAGTTTAATTTTGACTTCTTTGATAATATGTTATTGCAAAACACAGGGAAATTAATTTTGGATTAAGTGGGTTTAGGATTATCAGTATAAACAAGGTTATATTGTGAGAGAGCTTTATTATTTGGACTGTCTACATAGGAAGATAATCCAATCTATCCCATTTTAGTGTCACACTGTGTTGGGGTCCATGTGAAGGTGAATTCGATCACACGAATTGGGGATTTGCTTAGTGTTTGAATATTCAAAAATAGTCACTTCTGCAATGTTCAGCTCAACAACATAATATAGATCCCTGACTCTGAAGCCTTGACTCAAATCAAATCATGTATATGGTTAATTGAAATATTCACTGTTAATAAATCATACACTGTCAACAAGTTGGAAGCCCTTGCTCAATTGTATAGAATGCTGTTTCTTTTCTGGCACTCACTAGGAGTATAGTAAGTCGGAACATTTCTGCAAAGTGTTTTGTTGGGAAGGGCGTGAGGTGTCTGACTAATAACACCAGCAGAACAATTCTTGCTACACACTTCTTTTTCATGTTTTTATCTTGCTTGATGAGATATGCAAAACTCGACAAGCAGCATCAACGGAGACAGATCAAAAGAACTAAAGCTTCAGGCTAATGACCTTTCATCATGCATTTGTTGTTGATCAGGTGCAATATCGATGATTATTCATGTCTGTCACTCTTTCAAATGATGATGAGAACACCTTGCTTCATTATTCCTTCACTGGATGTTAGTATGGCTGGCAAGGCTACTTTTTGCTGCTTGCCCCGATGCCTAGCAAGCCACTCAGCTCAAGGGCAAAGCAGAGGCTGGTTATGAATCGGCCACATTATCACAGATTTGCTGTCACGTGTCGGCCAGATCAGGTAAGGAAGGCAGATTTCCTTCTCGAAAGAGCATTCTTAAACCACATGGACTTCTTTTAATAACAATCATGATGGTTTCTCGATACTGGTACTGAGACAATCTTTCAATTCCATGCATTTTAGTTGAATTTAATCCCACCCTCTCACTGGCATGGTGGGATTTGAGCATAGGTCTGAACCTCTGGATTACTAGCCGTGTAACATTACTGCTGTGCCAACCTGAGTTGCTGATTGGTAAAAAAAATCATTAAAATGAGTTAATGCTGCAGTAGTGGAGTGAGAATTGTACTGATTGTAGGAAATAAATTTTTTTTGATCAATGCAGTTCATGGAAAAAGACTGTAGCTCTTCAGTTCGTGAAAGGGATTCATATTGTAGAATCCCCAAAATTCCAGCTGCTGGAAAGCTTGAGGACATCAAGTGACAACAAGGTTACAGGACAAGTGCAATGTTCTCTCTGCCTGAATAGAGTGATACTCATTGACTGAGTCAAATAAAGTATGACAATGCAGCTGCAACCATTGCTGTAGTTTCTTCAAGCCGAAGCAAAATAGAGAAGAGAACTATTCAGTGGTTAAAGAGTTAAAAGTATTCTTTGCATAATTCCCTTGATGTTTGCATGTTTGTTGCTTTTGCTTCCTCTCTGCATGTAGGTGAGTGAAGTGATGACTGAATTAGTTTCGAATTTTCTCATCATGGGTTGTTTTTGTAAACAGCGTGACGTTATATTGTACAACTGGATAGCTTGTAAATTTATCAAATTAATGACTGGCCTGCAGACCAAGTCACTGATACATAGATTAGTAGCTACAATAAAGGTCTAGTTTGTTATCTGTTTGTAGTTTGCATCCCAGAGGTGACTCCTCCCTTCAGGTGAACTCTGTGTTTTACAGAACACAGGTTGGGCTGCTGTTGGAAAGTGTGGGAGGAATGAAAAGGGTTTACCCCCATCATGGATTCGTAGTTCTCAAATGAGTGATTGGCAAGTGCACCATCTATGTTCTTCGCAACCATAAATGGAAAGAAGGGTTTTTTTTGTCTGTTAATTGGGAGTTTGATCATCTCTTCTGCACTAGACATAGATTCAACTCCCCTTAGTGAATCCTGCCTATGAGGAAAGGATTAACTAATGTGTGGTCTAGTGACCCTAATTGGAAAGTGCATGTGAATGGGCATCAGTGAGAACTAGCTTAGGTTCCTTTTACAGTTTGAAAGAAAGGTCTGGCAGTGTTGTGTGGTGATAAATGGCCAAGTGAACAAGATGTTGAAAGACTTGAAAACTTCAGCTGTTACACCCTGGTGTCCTGTGGCAGATAATTGGAGAACAAACTGGTTTGAAAAGATTGCAGGAGTGAAACCGGGCTGAGAAGTGCCGATTTGTTGCAGTTTGGGACATCAAAATGGTGTCTGCAGTCTGCTGTCAACTGGCTTCTGAGGGAAAGTGTGCCAGACACTATAATGGAGTTAACATGCACAAACATCTTTCAGAAGTATGTTTGAGGCTGCTTACAAGTTCCACAACTCAAGCAATGCCTCTCAATCTCACACGGTTGACCACGACATCCAACATCAGTGTAATTTAAAGGAATCTTACTTGCAGGTTTATTTTTGGTTCATTTCTTCTAGTTGTTTTTACATTAAGAATATTTGGTTGTTTTCTAAGTTTGTTTTGTCCATCTACTGGAAGTGTTCATCTTCTGTATGCCTTTGTCTGTCCTATTGGTCCAATACAATTTCATACCACCAGTCTCTACAATGTAAAAGCTTTAGGACCCTGAATCAATCTTATGATTATGTTGCAGAGCAGCTTATCACAGGGTATAAATAGCTCAGTGTGGGTGGAGCTGGGTAGATAGAAAGTGGGGAGACTGAAAATGAAAATTCATTAGAATTGAGGGAACAGTCCCTCAACAATGTAACAATAAGCTCTGCACTCAGTATCTCCTAGACTTTTTAAATAATTGTATTAATTCTTACCTTGCAATAAACAGAGTTCTACAGAAGCCTAAGTTTTAAGAGAGTCTGTGATTTTGAATTCTTCTTGACCAGTCTGTCTCAAGTACAAACTCTTAAGTGTGGTCCAATAACTACACAAGAGATGTTTGCAATAATGGGTTCTATTACATAGAAGATCTGAAAATGTATGGAGAAGAGAAGAATATTTTTTAAAAGTCACTTTTCCAAAAATAAAGTCATTGGTGTGCCTTTAAAACCAGTTAAAGTATCACTGAGCCAAACAGCTACTGTGAAGGAAGAATCTCAGAAAAGAAAACTCCTGCAGAGACATTACCAAGACAACTGTAAGTCAAAAAAAGTCTTTTACAGCCAGTAATATTAGCACAGATGTTTTCTAGAAAAGAAAAGACGTGAATAAGTGTAATATAAAACCTTAACAGCCGAAATGATAAATCCAGATTGAGTACCAACCTGACACCCAAAACAGAATTGATCCCTTAAAAGGAAGCACCCAAAAAAATTAGTCTGGGAGTTAAAATTTCTGGAAGTCATTTAACAGTTTTAGATTATTTATCAGCAATGAAGAACATTCTTCAGTAACAGGATTCAGATGGATCGATTTTGTTTTAAATCAGAAGAATTGCTGTTATAGTTCAAACTTTTCAAACCTGAATAGTTCAGGTTAGCTAAATCTTTACACTTGCAAAACCTTCAAAGAAAAATCGAAAGTTCATTCAATAACTGCACATTTATTTTTAAAATCACGTTTATCTGAAAAAAGGTGGTTTGAAAATAAGGAGAAACCACCTCAGATACACAGAACAATCAGATCTGGATGCCATCTTTGACACAGTCGATAAATCATTGAATCTTATTGATCAAAGCCAGTTTGGGAAAGTTTTTCACCACACATCTTTTGAAAATCCATTTTGAAAAAGATATATCTTCATTCATCTCTGAATAGACTGTGTTGATAACGGAACACAACTTTACATTTAAAGAAATCATTTTTCAATTTGGTATCACAACAACAATCTTTAGAATTTCACCCACAAAGTGAAGCACACGACAACAATGTAAGTGTGGTACAAGGCAAACAAAATCCTAATAATCATCTTCAAAATCAATAAAGTAATCGAAAACTTTAAGGACTGGTCAATAATCAGCTAATGCACCAATAGTCTTTCTGTTCAAGAAATTCAAGCTGAAATCCATTTCGTAGAACAGCAAATTTGCAAATATGGAAAAGATTTCAAACAGCTTTAGGGTCGGACATGAAAACAAATGCAGAACGGATTGATATGCTTCTCTACTACGTGAGAGGAACATCAGGTCATCTGTTCTATGGACAACAGATCAATGAGAAACAAATCACATTTGATGATCTTGTAAACATCCTTCGATCAATATTTTACTTAAAGAACAAACAAGACACTGGCAAGATCATGGTTCGATAGCAGATGTGATTTCTGGGATAGTTCACCAATGTACCATCTGAAATATGCAACAATTGAAATTAACGACATGACTCATTTGCAACAAAATTGCTGTTGATCCCATAAATAAATCATTGAACTTCTTCACTCAACTCTAGGATGACCAGTGCAAACTATAGTGGATACAGATTCTAAAATATTTTTCAAGAGCAATTATACACAGTAGTTCTGTTGAATACAGTATATTCAGAGGATATAGACCTCTCGTCTGAAAAATATATCAAATGTGACAACGGCAAATTGAAATGCTAGGCAATCAAGTACTCCAATATTTTGTTGCAGTCACATCAACAAAGGCAAAACTATTCAAGCTTACTGTACGAGAGCAGGTCACCTCTCGAAGATATGCTGCAGTCTAAAAAAAATCAAGCATTACACCAGTTCATTTCCAAGTCAAAATGATGTATGTTCATACCTTGGAACAGAGTCTTGAAGAACAGGGCATTTCTGCGTTGAGATGCATCTCCTTATGCAGCGAAGAGCTACTTATAGATGAACACTGTCCCTAGTTCACATGAAGAAGAAACAACCTATATATTCCTGCAGTCACATCAACGTAAGTACACCAACAAGTCCAATGTATTCAAGGTGTGTAGTCAGATCATCAGATCAATTCAAACTCTGATTTAATGGAAGCCAGCGGACAATAAGAAAACTCACCAACTTTATTTCAAGAGTTTTCAAAGCTTGTCGTAGGCTTTTCTGACCCAACTCACATTGCAGATTAATCAAGTCAAATTCTTGGGGAGGGATGGGTGAGGTGAAAGCAAAATAACGTGTAATACATATTGCAAAAAGAAGTAACCTAGCTAACTCATTTGAGAATCATAAAAATGTTTAATTAGCATTGGGAATATTGGCTGGAGGTGTTGTGTAAGGGAATTACGATCCTTGAGCAACCTTACAATGGAGCTGATTTCCTATGACACAAATAGCACAGTGTGTGGAGTTAGATAGCAAGAAGACAGATCAAATAAGTAGAGACCATTCGAGTTCAGGCAGCAGTCTCCTAACAGTGTAACAACAAGTCCAGGGCCTGGTATATCTCAGATTAACATATATAAATGCAAATAGTATTAACATGTAATAAATAGAGTACACAAAAAGCTGAACTTGAAGAGAGTTCTTGTCTTTACCATTCCCTCGACCAGACTTGACTTGGAACAGGTGTAGCAACAAAAAAGTTTTCTCATAACTGGTGGAAGGGCAATGCAGATAGCCTTGGAGAATGAGTTTAAAGTTTTAGCAAAGATTTGTAGCTCACGCTATGGGTGATGTTGTTGACTTGCTCGCCGAGCTGGCTTGTTTTTGACCATGATTTTGTTTTCACAAACAAAAACAAGCCAGCTCGGCGAGCAAGTCAACAATCTCATTGGAGAATGAATTTCAGCAACTCTAGGCCAAGGAGACCTAGCTGGTCACTGCTCCAAGCTGTGCATTAAGCCCATGCAGGGCTCCTCCTTCTTCGTTGTCAGCTACTGCAGGCTGTACCAAACATTCTTTCACATCTTGGAAAATTGAACACTTTATTTGAGTCATCTGGAGTAGAACTTGTGTGTGATTTCACCCTCTGTCAAGCTAGCAGTTGTGTTGCCTGCCCCCCCTTCCCCTTGCCCTGTTTTCAGGATACTTGTGCCCAGTGGCTCACTATATGCTGATTTTGCCTTGGTGCCATACTCTGATTACACACACTATCTAAATTGGTAACTGCGAGTGTAAAATTGAATAGTCATGTGTCTTCAACTTCTGCCATTCATTGATATGTGAAAGATAAAAGGAACAAGGAATGTTAGAGGAATAACTCCACAGAGGCCGAGACGAGAGTCCAGACAAATGACGGGGGATCTCATGGAGACTTATAAAATTCTAACAGGACTAGACAGGGTAGATGCAGGGAGGATGGTCCCGTTGGTGGGTGTGTCCAGAACCAGGGGTCACAGTATGAGGATCGGGTAGATGATTTCAGAAGAGATGAGGAGACATTTCTTCGGCCAAAGAGTGGTGAGCCTGTGGAATTCATTACCACAGGAAGTAGTTGATGCCAAAGCATTGACTGTATTCAAGAGGCAGATATAGCACTTGGGGTGAATGGGATCAAAGGTTATGGGGAGAAAGTGGGATGATACTATTGAGTTGGACAATCAGCCATGATTGTGATGAATGGCAAAGCAGCCAAAATGGCCTCCTCCTGCTCCTATCTTCTATGTCTCTATGTCTCTATGTTTCTAGGTCGCCAAGTCACCCTTTATTTACACATGGAGCCTCTTTGACACTGATCCATCTCCCAAGTGGATAGGATGTCTGATATACCTGTTTCCACCTGCCAGCAGGGGCTTTCTAATTGGACCAGATTAACAGCCCCAATCAGGGAACTTGTAATCTATGAGTTCTAGCTGGCTGAACTCATTACAATCACTACACCCCTCCCCATCTCGATCTGAGGACATAGTCCGTTTTTTTTTGTAGCTCCTCCTGCAGCATTTTAGCACTGGGTCAGGTTTCTCCAAATGTGCCTCTGATATGGGTGGCACATAGTCCACTGTAGATTTCCTGTTGCTCCCAGAGTATCTCAGAAGAAATTCATTCTCCGCTTCAGGTAGCGACGGCATCAAGGCAACTACATCAAATTCCAAGGTATCCACTTGAGGTAGAGGGAGAGCCCACAGGCTCCGAAAGCTGTTGAAGAGCCAGGCACATTTTGTTTGTGCTCTATTTGCAAGTTTGCACATTTCGTATGGTTCACATGCGTGTTTGGGGGGTACCCACCTTTATACATCACCTGGACCTGACATTGCATTGGCCATGCCTCTTACCCATGCAGAGCCATTCCCATGATTCCTACATAAAACCTCATCCCCTGAAGTGAACTGTCTGTCTAACATAGCGGAGCCTTGAGTCCAGCACTGGCACTTCTGATGCTGTTTCACCCTCCTTCTCCCCTGTGCAGGTCTGGGAAGATCAGATTTTACCTGGTATGGCGTCTTATCCCCGTTAGCAACCCCACTGAAGCTATCCCTGAAGTTGCGAGATCAAGTGGGAACTGGGACAGTTTATTATCTAGGAAAGCTGTACGCTGTCTCTTTAAGCCTGCCTTCAAAGTTTGGACTGTTTTTTTCTGCAAGAGTATTGGATGATGGATAATATGGAGCTGACCTGATATGTCGAATACCATTCGACCTTAGGAAATGCTCAAATGCTCTGTCTACATCCAATCCTGGTCACTAGACACAATGTTTCACCAACATCTTCACTTTAGAACCCCCCAGATGACCCTGGTGAAGTTCAGCCAGTACCTGGCAATGACCTTTGCTTGGGACAATCACTCTTGCTCCCCATAATAATATGAAGGCCCCTACTATGATATGGTTTCTCTCGGCCCAAAAGGGTTTCAATTCTGGTTGTGATGACCCTTTGGTTTCTTCCATCATCACCAACTGTTTTCAGAGGTCCATTCAAAAATCTGACAACAGGAAAGAAGCTGTTTTTGAATTTATCCATACGTGTATTCAAATGTTTATATCTTTTGCCTGATGGAAGAGGGTGGAAGAAAGCATAACAGGGATGGGAAGGGTCTTTGATTATATTGGTTGCTTTCCCAAGGGAGTGGGAAGTATAGATGGAGTCAGTGGATGGAAGACTGGTTTGTGTGATGGACTGCGCTGTGCTCATGGCTTTCCACACTTTCTTGCAGACTTGGGAACTGCAGTTGCCGTACCAAGCTGTGGTGCATCCAGATAGGATATTTTCTATCGTCTATCTATAAAAATTGGTAAGAATTCTTGTGGACATGCCGAATTTGCTCAGCCTCCTGAGGAAGTAGAGACGTTGTTGTGCTTTCTTGACCGTTGCATTGACATGGGTAGACCAGGAAAGATTGGTGGCGATCATCACTCCCAGGAACCAGACGCTGTCACCCATCTCCAGGTCAGCACCATTAATCCAAGCAGGCCGTGTCTTCTACTCCACTTCTAGAGTCAATGACCAGCTCTTCCATTTTCCTGACGTTGATGGAGAAATTGTCTTTACACCATATCACTAAGCACTCAATGTCTTTACAGTATTCTGTATCATCGTTGTTGGAGATCTAACATATAATAGTGGGGTTGTCAGCAAAGCTGTAAATGGAGTTGGGGCTGAATTTGGCCATACAATCTTGAGTGTGTACAGAGTATAGTCTGGGACTGAGTACGCAGCCTTCCGAGACTTCAGTGTTGAGGATTATGGTTGAGGAGGTTTTGTTGCCTATTCTTACTAATTGCAGTCTGAGGGTCAATAAGTCAAGGAACCCGTTGGAGTGGGAGAGCTGAGACCTAGGTTTTGGAGTTTAGAGATGAAATTGTTTGGAATTATGCAGTTGGCATCAGTCTCTTCCAGTGGGTCTTGTAGTCAATCTGGTCAGGCCTCCTCAACATTGTGCCACGGTGGGGCTGGGTCTTGCCTCTGTGCTGGCCGGGCCTCAGTTCTGGGTTTCCACGAGGAGGTCGAGCTTGTGACTCCAGTGCTGGTAGTTGAGCCTCGTTGGTTGTAGAATCTTTCAACTGAAACAGATTTAAGAGAATATTGTTAGTAATTTCGATTGATACAGAATTAAGGTTTAGAAGAACAGAACAGTTATAAGATACATGAGAAAAAGATGAACTCTAGACAGCTCGCAAAGTGTCACCATACTATGGGCACCATGTGAAATTTCCAGTGTGGCATCTGACATTTCGCGCGTGTGTACTCTCATCATCAGCCATTTCTTCACTCTTTACAAAACAATTCTCAGCACAAGTTCCAGTCACAATGTACTTCCCCTTTAGAGCTTCAGGCTAACTTTAAGTAGTGCTGTAGGATGTAACCATATTGGCCCCCTGCCAATACAGGCAGTCAACATGTAGTGCAGTTGCTGCTGGCTGCACACAGCGATCATGCTAATGAGCTAGCAGCATGAAGTTGGCACACTGAATGCCTTACAGTGAAAGAACATGGATTAATTGCACATCACGAACCCCAAATCCATGTTCGGGGGGTAACCCAGATTAACCCCTTAGTGCTTGGCAGCTTTAATTCTCAATTGTTTCTCTTAGCTTGGAACCGAAGATCACTACTATAGAGCTTATACCTATATATACAGGCTGAATGCCAGAGATGTCAATCACAGTAAAATCAGTCACAACAATATGAAGCTAGTGATTTTTGTTCCTCCATTTGTCAGTCAGAGAGCAGAAGTGCACTTTGGAAGGTATTGTATGGGAAAGATCAGCTAGACTTTAATTTAATATCCTACAGAGAAAATCCTGAACAGTAAATAGCAGCTTCCAGTTCTGCCTGAATCTTGAAATGTACATATCTCATCTATAACAGATTGTAATTCCTCAGTTTCTGCTTCGCATTTGGATGATCTCTCCATCTTTATCTGTACAATGCTGCATACTGACGGGAGACTCATATCATTTCAGCAGCAAGATTGTTCCAGCAAAAAGCCCCCCTGAAAAGCAATTGGTAAAATGATTGCCACTGGGGTTTTGCCAGCTGCGCTGCTGTTAATTTCTATAACACGCACTTGATTTATGAAGGCACAAGTCAGCGAGGTAACCAAGACTGAAGCAGGAGCCAATATGACAAGCTCTTTGATTATCTCAAAATGCGCTTTCTCAGATTAATCTTGGCACATCCTAAGAGCAGAGCTATCAGTTCTATGTAATGTTGGCCCCATTGAGATGTAAATAGTGTTACTGAAACATTTTAATTCAGTTCAATGACATGTAGGGCCATTGAATACTGGCAAGGCAGTTAAGTAGTTTTAACCAACTTATTGCTTTTCTATGCTTTAACTGTGAAACGTAGCCTTTGAATAACATTGTCAGCAAATGGTGGAAGGAAAAGAAGAAAGGACCTTTCTTGAATTTCTCGGAAAAATGGTTTTAGAACAGTTCTATCTTAATTTTGCATTTTAACTAACTGGCATTGACTGTAAGTGGGTGAGACCTCAAGAATGATGCTGTAATCCTCTCCTTTACAGACTGCTATACAAAACTGACATGTTTCTTCTTATTTCATGTCCGGTGACTAAACTTCAATTAATGTTCATCTATTACCCATTAAAATCCCATGGGTCCTAGTCTTGTATCAGATTCAGTCAGGTCAATGGAAATTCCTGGCTGGTTCCAACACAACATCTGGCCTGTTTATTTGAAAGATCCCAGTTGGCTCTTGCATTGGTCAGAGGATTTGCTTGGAAGGTTACACAGGATCTTTGGTAAAACCTCATGTTAGGTTTGATTGGGCCCCAGGAGAGGCAATAAATGAATACTGCAAAAAACACTTGGTTATCTAATTTAAGAAGTGGTATAGAATTTTTTTTCACTGACTGAATAAAAGGTCCTCACTTTTAAGTTTTGTACAGTTGCTTAACAAATGAGGAACTTAACGTGGAGAAATGGAAACAAATAGTCAGTACCCAATAAATAATTTACTAAAAAATGTCTTTGGGGATTGTGGTGGGGTGTGGTGGGGTGGGGGGGTGTTGAGTTAGTTGGGGAATGGGAAGGAACAGAATATAAAAGAGAAGCATTGTTGTTGTTAGTTTCTGTAGGATACCCAAGAAATCTATCCACTTTGTTTTACTTACCATAGTTATTAACCAATCAAAATTCCACCTCCCCCTTATTTCCTCCTTTCTCTCTTAAAAGGCATTTAGTCTTTCTGGGCATGGTTCCACGAATACTGGCTCATCTCCAGTATCCTAAGCATGTGTTGATCTTTGAGATTGAATCACAATAATCATGCAGAGAGTCACTAGTATGTCTGATCATGCCCTCACCTGAATACCTCTCAGATACATTTTCTGGCAAGTGTTCTTTGACAGCGGTTAGCGCAGCAAACTCTGGTCTCTTCAGCCAAAGCTCTGAAAATCAACTGCAGCACCTAAACATAAATGCAAGATTGGAACGAGTAGCAACAAAATAAATATTCTCACACAAAGGGCTGAATGTCATCAGCTCTTTGCAGATGGACAGATAGCTGGGAAGGCCAGTAAAATTGAGGTGGGCGGTCATAGAGTCTAAAAGGTCTACAACACAGAAAAACATCCTTCAGCCCATCATGTCCATGCCAGTAAAAAAGAAACACCTAATTATTCTAATCCCATTTGCTAGCCCTTTTTGATTTGATTTATTATTGTCGCATGCACCAAGATACAGTGAAAAATATTGTTTAGTGTGCTATCCAGGCAAATCATACCTTACATAGTACATCAGGGTATTGGAACTGAATGCAGCATATAGTGTTACAACTATAGAGAAGGTGCAGAGAAAGATAAACTCTAATATATGACAGTTCCACTCAAAAGTCTGATAACAGCAAGGAAGTAGCAGTTCTTGAACCCATTGCCTTGGTATCATTAGTATACTTCTAACTATTTCTTAAATGTTATGAGAATTTCTGCCTGTCCCACCCTTAGAGGCAGTGAGTTCCAGATTCCTACCACCCTTTGAGGCCCAATTGCTGACCTCACAAAACAGTATAAGAGGCTTAGTTGCCTTTTGTGCCTCTATTCCTACATTTGAACCCTTGCTTGTGCCTCTCTCTCACTCATTCTGTCTCTCTTGCACACATGTTGCACTCAGAGGTCAAGTGTGCAGTATTAAACTGGAGTGACAGTAGAAAAATGGTTTGGGAAACATATCAGCTACCTCTGCAAAACAGGCTGACATTTAAAATCATCAACTAATACATTAGGGTTTCAAGGACTTCTTAGACTATGAGGTGAAACATTTCCACTAAAAGACAGCACTGAACAGGAATCAGAATGATTATTTCCTTCTGTCTTAATGTGGACCCCAACCTGGAAAGATCATGAATGACTGGTGCAGCAAGTCCATTGAGTCTGCAGAAGTCATGTTGTGGAGGTGCTGGTGTTGGATGGGAAGGGGTGGACAAGTCAAAAGTCATACAACACCAGGTTATAGTCTAACAGGTTTATTTGAAATCACAAGTTTTCAGACCGCAACCCCTTTGTCAGGAAAGCTAACAGACACGGAGTTTATAGGCAGAGAGATGAAGGGCAGAAATCTCAAAGGATCATGCAACTGGTGTGAGTGAACAAACCTAAAATGACCCACTGGCTGCCTCCTGTTGAATATTTAATCATTTTTGGGCAGGATATGGCCTAATGGTATTATGGACTGTTAATCCAGAGACCAAAATAACATTCTGGGGACCTGGGTTCGAATCCTGCCATGGCAGATGGTGTAATTTGAATTCAATAAATATCTGGAAGTAAGAGTCCGATAATGACCATGAATTCATTGCTAATTTTTGGAAAAATCCACCTGGTTCACTAGAGATAACTCTTTTAGAAAGGAGATGCAAGTTTCGATTGATGAAGATGTAAATTCCAGAATCTGTTTCGAATCACTACCCCAAGATAATTCAAGATTTCATCAGTGACTTTCTCCCAAAGTCAGCCCAGATTCGTGCTGGCTCTGCAGCCAGCGCTTTGATTTAAAAGGGCAGCTGGAACAATCTTCAGGAGATTCTGGACAAGTCCAAGCTCTCATTCCTATCTGCTCCAGGAGTTCTGCAACTTGCGGCTCCTGGAAAAAAAAATTACAACAGCTGCACTTAAAATGCGTCTTGCTTTGTTATGGAGACTGACTCAACACTTCAGGGTCCAGTTACGAGAAAGGCGTGAGCTTGTTGCTGACTACCAGACGGGCACACATACTGCGATGTGCAAACATGCTGCAAACTATTTTTGTTATAATTTTTACCTTGACCCCAAATTGGCTTGGTTCCAAAAATACCTTATTCTTATATCCCGAGTACTTGAGTTACACTGATATCCTGGTAATCTCTTACCATTGTATATCAATGCGAAGCTCACTTTGTTTCATTCTGTATATATCACTATTGCGCATGAATATATGAAGTCCTCGTGTGTAATGTAAACCAAAAGAAAAATGCTGTTGCTGCTGGAGGACCGAACTGAAAACCCAACAGGCTGGAAATTCTTAGTGAATCTGGCAGCATCTGTCAACAGGAACGCTAAACTCCTTTTCCCATCCACAGATGGTGTCATTCCTACTGAGTATTTCCAGCAGTTTCTGGTTTTATTTTTTGTCTTGTTCTGGCAGCGCTATTGTGCATTTGGATGTGAGTATCTGCTTCACGTTGCATTTTGCGCTTTTGCAGAAGTCCTGGTGTGCATGCATCGCCTGTCTGGCAGCTTTTATTGACTATATTTTATAGGGTATTCAGCTGAATTTCCTTCTCTACTTGAGGTTTCGTCCCTGTTCTTTTCCATCTGGAGCCACCGGGGCAGGCTGCCAACATCCTTTATTGCCAGCTGCCAGCTTCCAAGCCCCAGCTCAGACCAGGAGCTAAGCAAAACTGGGGCTTACTCTGCTGCGTTGTGTAGTTGAGCTGTTAGTGCCACCTACCTTGCATTTCTTTTTATTACCCAGCACCACGGGCTTTAAAGCAAAATCTCGAACGTTTGTCTCAACCCAGATCCATTCTCCCAAGGTGGGAGTTCTTAACTTTTTCTGCGGCAGTAAAGACTTGGCACCATTTCCCCGAAAGAATGTTTCTCCCATCAATTCACACTCCTTTAACAAATCAAAATTGTACATCTGGAGTGCAAATAAGACTTTGGAAATAAAACACATGCTCCACCCTGCTGTGTGTCGAATAGCCCTGCTATCAGCTAACTCACGACGCCGTACAGACTTCAGGCATCTCACCTTTTGCTTGCTAACACCAAAAGATTAGGAGAGAGGCTGAGTGGTGGGACACTGTGATATGGATGAATTTAGTGCATACCAACAATGAATCTTTATTTCTTGTCCTTCTTGTTTAACCCCATCTTTTTTGAAACTGCTAACGCATGCGTGGAATCAGATTCAGTCGTGCTAGTTACGTGTAACTTGTGGTTATGTAGTGCCTTCAGGTGTATTCAAAAGTCATGATCAGAGGATCTTGGATGGCTGGTTGAGGTTTGGCCAAAGAGGAGAGCCCTAAAGGAAGAACGAGTTGTTGTCACACAGTGGGATTTAGAGAGAGAATTCCAAAACCCATAAGACCATAAAACATGGAAGCAGAAGTAGACCATTCAGCCCATCGAGATAGTAGGAACTGCCGATGCTAGGTATCAAATTCTTCCCCTTCTCACCTACCATTAAATACTCAGATATTGAGGCCAAAGGTGCTATCTGACTCTTGTCAGAATACACTGGGAATCAACTGTTACTATTCTATACTGTATAGCTCATTACCGAAGGAGACAATGTATTTACCCATGGGGGAGGGGGGAAGCTGAAACTCATTGTTTTAAAATCTTCTATTTTGTGCATTTTCTGACTGCATTGTCCAAAACAGGCTAATGGGGAACGTCTTTCTCACCAGAAGATCCCACCGTCTGCGAGAGCAAAGTGTGAAACGTTTGCCGGGCGATTTGATGGTGCGCTGGTTTCTCCGGTTGTCCTGTTAAAAGTCCTACAGCTGTTTTCAGCTGTTAGGAACTTGATGTGGTCTGAACAGTTTTCTCGTTTCAGTTGTTCGCTGCAAGACAACTGCCTGAAGTTGCTGCCGCGTCTGCGTCACCCGAAGACGTCTCCAGCCACAAGGATGAAATTGTCTTTGGAAACAGCTGATGAGAGGAGGAGATTAAACTCGAGCATTTGAGGAGTTACTTTCACAGAGAGAGTGAAGCTCCAACAAAAGCAGACTGTTTGAGAATATCAGGCTTGTCTTACTCGGGAGGGACAGCTGATCAAGTTAGACGATTAATAAGGAGAAAATGTTGATAAAATCCGGAGATTACTAGTAGTGTATATTGGAAAGTCAGAGCCAATCCTGTTGAGTGCAGCTGTTAGGACCATACAATGCACACGCCATTCTGCACTGGTCCTGCTTTAGCGTAGTTTCTCAGTTTTTGTTTCTAGTCAGTCAATGTTCATATCAACTTCTACGTTACTGTTCAGTTCCATTCAGTAATCGTCGACATAGGAATTGCGTTAGCGGACCGGTATCTGCTCAAGTAAGTTTGATCAGCACGGCTGCACTTTTCATTCACACCTTTGAGGGGAGAACTGTCCTCAGGATGTCTTACTGTGGAATGTAACCACACCTTCCTAACAGGTTCCAGGAGGATCCTGGTCGGTGGTGACTGTCCGCAGTAGGAATGGTAGGTAGGTGAGCTACATTTAATCTCCATGAGTGGAAGGTCAGGACATCAGGAGGAGAAAATGAGCTGCCTACGGTTACTATCCTGCTGAAACTTGTGTGGTTGCGATGTCCACTATGGTGAACCATCTCCTGGCACTCACTGTCTAGTTTGACAGAATAAAGAATGACCACAAGGGAAATTACAAGAGGAGTGTTGATATGTCCCATGGAGAGTTTGTATCTTTGAGTAAGAAAAGGCATAGAGTACTTTGGACAGACTGAAATCAACTCATTTTGGTGTTAGTGTGTAGCTTGCAGTATGTTACCAATGAAGACTCATAATATTCACATTTAGCTGGTTGCAATAATAACTTTATTTGCATCTGTTTGAGAGAAAAGGTCAAATTCTCCAAAAATTTTCCTTTGGTACTTGAGTGGATTTTGGTGTAGGATATGACATGAATGGAAAGGAAAATGGGGGAAGCAGACAGATTACTGTTTCAGTTTTGTCAAGAAAATGTCTTGTAAATGTTGTATTGCACTGAGACTTATTTTGCAAACAGAAAATGAAACTTTGTTAGAAGTCTTTCCCAGACAATGGCGCCCTTTTAATGGGCCTTACTGTTTTCTGACGTAAAGCACATTTCCCCAGAAAAGCTGCAGTTGTAACAACAAGAGAAAGTAAGGCCAGGGTTAATCAGCAATTATCAGTAAGAAAAATGGCAGACAGGTGCGGTTATTCTGTTTTTGGTGTAAAGTGGTTTGAAATGATGTATATACCTGTTCATTCTGTAATTCTGCCTTGTGTTGTGATCTCATTACATGGAAGCAAATATTCTAACTTCTTTTACTAGGTGACTGTCCTTTAATTGTGCTAGCTATGAAGAGAGGTTGAGTAGATTAGGATTATTTACAATAGAAAGACAGAGGTTGAGGGGATCCTGATTGAGGCCTAAAAAATCATGACAGTTATAGACAGGGTTGCTAGCAAGAAGCTTTTTCTCAGAATGGGGGACTTAATTACTCGGGGTCATGATTTTGAGGTGAGAGGGGAAAAGTTTAAGGGAGATATGCATGGAAAGTTCTTTACGCAGAGGGTACTGGGTGCCTGGAACGGGTTGCCAGCAGAGGTGGTAGAGGCAGGCACGGTGGCGTCATTTAAGATGTATCTAGACTGATACATGAATGGGCGGGGAGCAGAGGGATACAGATCATTGGAAAATAGGCGACAGGTTTAGATAGAGGATCTGGACCAGCGCAGCCTTGGAGGGCCGAAGGGCCTGTTCCTGTGCTGTAATTTTCCTTGTTCATTGTTCTTTAACTTAATATTGACTCACTACTCAAAAGTACGAGAGAAAAGACTTGCAATTATAGAGCACTTTTCATTGCCACTGGGTATTCCAAAGCGCTTTACAGCCAATGAAACAATGAAGTATAGTCACTGTTGCAATGTCAGAAACACAGCAGGTGGTTACATGCACCAAGCTCCCACAAACAGAAAGGTGATAAGGACTAGATAGTCTGTGTTATGTCGATTGAGGGATGAACATTAGCCAGGACACTTTCTTCAAAGTGGTGCCGTGAGACCTTTTATGTCCCAGCATCGAGGCACCATGATGGAACTCATAGTGGAGAGGTTGATTTTGAAGTCTTATGTCTGATATGTGAGCATGGTGGTCCACTTAACACAGCTGATTGACTATAACTAGTGCCTCATTACTGGAGATTTTGGCCTGATACTGATGTTGAGTTTGCAGGATTTTACAGAGGAATCACTGCAGATACAGGAGTTGAGATATCATGTTGCAGCTGTGTAGGACATCAGTGAGGCCACTTTTGGAATACTGTGTTCAATTCCAGTCTTTAGGAATACCAAGTTCGACTCTAGTCTCCCTGGAATAGGAAAGGTATTGTTAAATTTGAAAGGGAGCAGAAAAGATGTACAAGGATGTTGCTGGGGTTGCAGAGGTTGAGCTATTGGGAGAGGCTGAATAGGCTGAAGTTATTTTCTCTGGAGTGTTGGAGGCTGAGGTGTGACTTTATAGAGGTTAATAAAACCATAAGGGGCATGGGCCAATTGCTGGCAAATGGCATTAGATTAATGTAGGATATCTGGCTGGCATGGATGAGTTGGACTGTGCTGTTCAACTCTATGACTCTGTGGAGATATTTCTAGCAGGTATGAGGTGTCTGCGCTACATTGTCCAAGCCTCTGATTCATACAGAAAGCTAGGTAATTTTACTGATCTGCAGACCATGAGATTGGCATTGGATTTGAGGCCTTATGTTCCTCAGGTGGCTGCAGGCTGAGCTGGAACATTACATTCTGCCCTCTCGGACAAAAAGTTTGCAAGGTGTCACTGTGGTTTTTGATAGTCAGCAGTGGGGTAGGGAAAGGCTTTGTTGTATGTGTACCAGACTGATAGGTGACCTTTGTCTTCAGGATGTTTGGTCTAAGACCTATTCTTGCATACACCTCTGTGAATGTATCAAAGCTGGTTTGAAATGGTGGACACAAATGTACTGCAGCTTGATGGCAGAGTTTGGGTGGTCTTGGTTCTGGATCGGAGGTGACATAGATTCAGCAGTTTCCTGTTCATCCTGTTGAAAAGTTCACAGCAATGGGAAGCTACATGGGGAAGGGTGGGCAGTGTTTTCTTGGGGAAAATGGAAAAGAACATTGATGTGATAGCACTGCCTTGTTTGACACCAGTTTGCACATAGATTTAGCCCATTGGATCAGTTAGTGAGGATTACAGCTTACAAACTGTCATGCAGCAGCTGAAGAATACTGGCACTCCATAATCCCTCTATACTGACAGAATCAAAGGTCTTTGTAAGGTCAAAGAAGCTCGTACATAAAGGTTGCTGTTATTATTTGAACCTTCTTTGATCTTGTCTTGCTGTGAAGATCATGGATGGAATGCACATTATGACTCTGGCAGCAGGTCTTCAGCCACTGGGAAGAGGTGATCAAGGAGAACTCTTACAATGCCCTTCCCTGTGTCAGGCAACAGGGGGAGCTCTCTGTAGTTATCACCATTAGTCGCAACTGTTTACTTGAAGATAGTCACAATTATGGCATTTTGGAGTTGCTTTGGCATTCTGTCCTCCTTCCAAATGTGGAAGATGTTTTCTTGCAAAGAGTGCTTCTCTGCAGTAGCTCAGTATTTTGGTAGGGATTCCATCAATGGCAGCATTCTTGATGGTTCTCAGAAGTTGAATGGGACTGAGAGTAATTCATTGTAATATAGAGAGAGTATTGCATTGTCTGAAGTGCCAGCTTTAGAATGGGAACAGAAAGAGAAGGTTGGTCTGCTTGGCTAGTTTGCAAAGAAATAGTCTAACTATCTATTTCACGGCAATTTTTATGAAGAGCAAGGTGTTCATTCAGCATATGGCCAACAATCATCCCTCAAGCAGTATCTATAAAATAGATTAATTTAGGATTTGCTGCTTGCCATATCTTTCATGCTAATTAGATGCCATATTTACCAATGTCACAACAGCAACTACACTTCAAAATGTAATTTGTTGGTTGTGAAGTGCATTTTGAAATCATGTGAATTTGAAAAGCGCCATGAATTCAGAGTTTTTTCCTTAACATTATTAGGTTGGGTTTAGCTTAATGGATCAATGACTGGTTTTAACTGTGTTGATTATAGTGTAAGACTTCTAGTAAATTAGCCTCGCAGAATCACAACAATTTCAGAACACAAAAGGGGATTTGTTGCTGTAACAATCGATTTTTAATTGAATTAGAACATGAAATATTAGCCCTAAAATTCTAACCTGTCTTCCTTCAATAACTTGATCTGTTGCATATCTCCAGTATTTCCTGTTACTATTTCAGAAAATGTTATTTGCAGTTTTGTTTTTATAATTAGTACTTCGACTATTTAAAGATTTCCAACTAATCAGTTGCATTATTTGATTTAGTTAACAACGGAGGACTTTGAGCACTCTTACAAAGGATTTTTTTAAAAATCGCAAGTGTTTTAGGTGTAATCTCAGAATTTCTCCATCTTGGATTTGGTGAAAGCCATTCTGAGCACATCTTATGACACCAATATCTCATCAACGTCTAATGTGTGAACCTGTACAATAGATGAAGCATTCCTTTGATCATTAAATACTTAAGATAAATAACCAGGAAGATCTCTTTCTATTACTAGCCACAGTGACATTGTAAATGCATTTTTCATGTTGCATTCAGACTCAGCATCACAAATATAAGAATATTTTGCACTATGTTACAAAATCACCAACCAATAATAGCTAACAAAGGGCATTACCATCAAATCTGATACAATATCACTTGTCGTTGACTCATATAAATCCCATCCTCATTGCTGACAGATTGCATTTTCATCAGTAGGGGAAAGGTGTAGACTCTGAGTCTTATAGGAAGTCAGCAGCCTTATTTGAATTCATGCTGAGACCAAATAGACCACATTTCTACTGAAGAAAAGACATTAATCCTAATGCGAGCACCACAAATTTATGGAGAAAACATAATGTTGGTGAAGGGTAGATAAAATATGTAAAACTATCAAGCTGTTGAGTTATTTAAACTTGCATTCCTTTAAAATCAAAGAAAGGTCTGCGTGTATCAGGGAGAGTTGAAAAAAATCTAATCCACCAATTAAAACATCTGGTTGTTGGCAGTACACCTAAGGGCTATCATCACGTTACTAATAAAAACTGAAAAAAAACTGCCGATGCTGGAAATCAGAAACAAAAACAGAAGTAGCTGGAAAATCTCAGCAAATCTGACAGAATCTATGGAGAGAAATCAGAGGAGTTCCGAGGAAGAGTCAATCAACCTAAACTGTTAACTCTTATTTCTCTTCACAGTTTCTGCAAGACCTGCTGAGCTCTTCCAGCAGTTTCTGCTTGTATTGTATTATTAATGTTTGACTGTTTTCTACAGCCTGAAATTACACCAACAAATGCAGGGGAGGAAAGTGTTATAATTTTACAGTTTGCTTGCCAACTCAAAGTGGTAATGAAAGGACTAGCTGTCTTTGCTGTGAGACTATGAATGTACTCTGATTGCCTTGGTAGAGTAGTAAGGTCTTGAGAATCTTTTAAAGTTTTTACTGGGATTTCATGAAGGGAAGTCTTTGTTTATTATAGTGAAAACTGCAATAGATATGAAGATTTTAATTTCATTTCATCTCACTAGGGCTCCTAAGGTCTGTCATCATGGATTCTGAGTGAGTTGGTATAGGGGTATAGGTAAAAAGCTTGAAGGGCATGTGTTTGTCAGTGTTGAGGCTTTAAGGAGACATGAGGGTTGTCAGTGGGTGTGCATTAGCACAGATTGTATAATCATGGGGATAGGTGGGCAGTTTCAGTTGGTGTTAATAGGGCATGGGGAAGGAGTGAGTGAGTGGACGATGGTGTAGAGTCAATGGGCGGCATAATATTTCATAAAAACAGCAGGAGCAAAGTTCCGAAGAAGTAAAGTGAACCTTGAAAAGAGCCTAATTTGGCAGCTGGCAGTGCCTGCAACACGTAGAAACTGCATCCAGGCAAAATAGTCCCAGCTCACATCCTCCCAACCACTCTGCAGTAAAAATTGTTTATTGCCCTTTTCCCCAAGGCTTGTGAACAGAAACCAGGAAATTTCCCAGCTGTAACTACACCTTGGGAACAAAAATCCATCCCGTTAAATCCGAGCGTCAACCCAGCTGCTGCTCAGTACAAGTCGCCTAATTCAACACAGACGATACTCAGGAGCTGTTCCTCATGAAGGAACCAAAGTCAAACATGGTCTAGCTTTATTCAAACCACACAGCTGTAATCTTCTCAGATGTAGTGTAACACTAACATTGCTTGCCTGGGCTTATGTGGGTGCAAGTTCTTAGTACAACATTGACAGCTGTGGTTGAGTATTTAGTTAGGACTCAAGCCAACTCATGCCGCATGCTGCCTGGTCTATATGCAGTCTGTGGGCAGGAGTAAGGAAAATGCTCAGTTACTTGGTCTCTGTAACAGCAGTGCCTCAACATAGGGCAGACTGTCAGAGTCTCCTTCCTCAGCTGAATGGCAAACAATAAACTTTACAGGCAATGGTTTTGTCTGGAACTCAGTGAAAAGTCATACTCACAGAGAACCAGTACTCCAGGAAAATGGTGGACTTCATCCCTCTGTCTTCCCGAGAGACTCCTCATTGGTTATGAGTGCATTCTTTCACAGAATCACTCCTAGCATGCCCATTGCATTTTATGCAATTGTACCCAAGGGCTAAACTTACCCATTTTTCTTTTAATATGGTGGGGGTGAGCCTCTTAGGTGGTGACTAACACACCACCCCCATGCTACTAAGCTAACACATCAACTTGCCGACCAATCAGATCATTGAAAGCTAATAAGTGAAGACAGGTATCTTGCCCTCTCGCAGGCTTTGACAGTGGTATCCTGGGTTGCCAGAAGCTGCCAGCCAGCCCATGGTTGGCAGCTTTTGGGTCCTTATGTCTGCCAGTCAGAGGTCACTCCTTGTCTGCTATCAATTGTATTTGGATGGCCTCAGACTGGGGAAACTGGAGCATCACACTGCGCCTGACAATCTCAGCACTAACTTGGCTGGCAGGCTGATGCAGGTTTACAGGGATAGGGTAGAGGTGTGGTTCTGGGCGGGATGCTTTTCAGTGTCGTTGTGGACTCAATGGACCAAATGATCTGCTTCCACACTGTAGTGATTCTATGATGATTCTATGAGGTAGCCCTGGTTTCCCAGTTTGGAAACTAACTATCGTCGTGTCATTGGGTGGCAGATGGTTCGGATGCAGTAAGTTGACATCCTTAAGGGGCTTTTAGCTTACCACTTAAGGACCTTGAATGCTGTGGTGAGTGAGGACATTACCCATGAACCTTATTGCCAAGCATTTAGCTGGAGTGACAAAAATTAGTTCCAATCCTCTTAAAGACACTATTTCCTTCTCACCACCTCTAGGGAGGGGGAAAATCAAATTTTACCTTTGACTATGTCAGCATTGAATCTGCTATTGCATTTGGTCACATTGTACATCTTTGCAGAAGCAGTTTAGTAGTGCATTGCATGGCAGTGAGTGATGTAGAGTCCAAATGGTTTATGTTGCAAGGCAGAATCCACAGCACTCTAGTGACAAACTGTACATATACAAGGCAATAATTTGGTAACTGTCATTCACAATCTCCTGCCATTGTTGCCAGAGGGCTTCCAATAGTCGGAACAGATTCACACAGGGCAGTTATTGTTAGTGGGCAACCACTCTTGAGGAGACTGGCATCTGTACAGGCGGTGATGTGCTCAACCAAGTTTTTTGGCATCTTGATGGCATCATTAGCTATTCAAATTTGAAAGAACAAAGAACGTAGATCTTATTTGCAGGTTATCACATGCACAGGATAACTCAAAGTATTTTTATACAGACAAATCCTGCAGCCAGTTTGTTGACAGTCAGCAAATATATTTTGTGGCAGTACATAGTGCTTTTTGCGTTGCTGGCACAGGAAGAAATGGTTGCAAAGACGTCTGATCATTTTCAAAACAGTGGACTGTATGTTTTGTGATTCCTTCCAAGCAGACAAACAAAGCCCCAATCCAGTGATTCATCCAAAATATAACAACAGGACATTTAGCCCTTTGAGTCTGTTCCAATAATCAGTGAGATTGTGGCTAATCTGTGAACTAACTCCATATTCTCACTTGCTTAATATCTTTGGTTAACAAAATCTATTAATTTCCAATTTAAACATGAGAATAACTTTCATGTTAGTTGCCATTTCAAGAAGACTTCTGCCATCCTATGCCTGGAAGGTATTCCTAATTTCAATTCTGAAAGGTGTGCCTCTAATATTTAGCCTATGTCCTTTAACTCTAGTCTCCTCATAAGCTGAAGTAGTTTCTCACAATCTAATCTGTTTCTCTTAATATAGAGTTTTAAAGCCACACAGTCATACAGCATGGAAGGAGACCCTTTGGTTCAACCAGTCCATGCCAAACATAGTCCCAAGATAAACTAGTGTGGAGGTGGCACAGTGGTTAGCACTGCTGCGTCACAATGCCAGGGACCTGGGTTTGATTTTACCCTTGGGCGACTGTCTGTGTGGAGTTTGCACATTCTCCCCGTATCTGTGTGGATTTCCTCCAGGTGCTCCAGTTTTCTCCCAAAGTCCAAAGATGTGCAGGTTAGGTGGATTGACCATGCTAAATTGCCTGTAGTGTTCAGGGATGTGGAGATTAAGTGAGTTATAGCGGATGGGTCTGGGCGGGATGCTCTGAGGATTAGTGCGGACTTGTTGGGCCAAAGGGCCTGTTCCACACTGTAGGGATTCTATGATCTAGTCCCTCCTGGCTTATCCAAACCTTATGTGTTCATGTGCTTATCTAAGTGCCTTTTACACATTGTAACTATGTCTGCATCCACCGATTCCTCGGGAAGTTATGGATCAAATAATTTCTTAACCTTCTAAATTTCAGAGAATGCAACCGTATCTGTTATAATCCTGCCACATAATTTAAATCTTTGGGTCAAGGTATCACTCTGGTAAATCTACATTGCACTCCCTCCAATGTCCTTCCTAAGGTGATGTGCTGTGTGCTGTCCTCAGTATTCGAGATGTGGTCATTCTACACCTTGTATTTTAATCCTCTGGATTTAAAGGCCAAAATTCCATTAGCATTTTGATTATTTTCTGTACCTTATCATGATATTTTGATAATTTATGTTTTATGTATGTGGAGCCTCTACTGTTCTGGCATTTCATAATGCAGGAGAAAAACTTCAATCTAACTTTGCTTCATTCCAAACTGCCTACATTGAAATTCATTTGCCAAATGTTGCCCATCGACCTCTTAAATCTCTTCAGTAGATTTATGATTTTATTTACACTGCTCTGCATGTAATCTACGTCATGAGAAAACTAGGGAATGTGAGTCCTATATTTTCATGTAATTAGTTAATTAATATGGTGAACAGTTGGGGTCTCACATAGGTTCGTGTGGAACACCATCCTGCTAATTTGAGTGGTTGTCCTCTAAATCAAATCTCTGTCTCCAGGCCTCAGCCAATTTCCTAACCAGGTCAAGAAAGCAAAGTGTGAAGCTGGATGAACACAGCAGGCCAAGCAGCATCTCAGGAGCACAAAAGCTGATGTTTCGGGCCTAGACCCTATCTCTTCCTAACCAGGCCGATAATTTCCGTTAATTTCTTGAGCTACAGCTTTAGCGAATGGTCCTTAATGAAGCTCTTGGTTAAATGGAAATCCATAACAATAACATCCGAGGCATTCCCTTCTCCATTACTTTACTCGCCTCTCAGATTTGTAAGGTATGACCTACACAAATCCACACAGTCTCTCTGATCGACTAAAATATCTGAACATGCTCTGTCTCCTCATCAATCATGGACTCTGGTAATTTCTCGAGAAATAAATGTTAGAGTTAGCATTATTGTCACATGTACTCACATGAGTACAGTGAAAAGTTGACAAGTCGCCACTTATGGCGCCATCTTAAGTATGAAGTACAAATTCTTAGGGGAAAAAAATTAGAAAAATAAAGAAATAAAAGTCCAGCAATTATAAGAAAAATGAGAAGTAAGAGTTCAGAGTAACAGTTTTTCCAACCCAGACCACGCCAGACTTCATCTCAAAGCCAGGAGTTCGAGTCCATGCTGAGGTCTGGAGATCAAGTCCTCACTAAGGCTGGGAGATTGAGTCCATGCTGAGGCTGAGAGATTGAGCCCATGCTGAGGCCAAGAGATTGACCCCATGCTGACGCTAGGAGATCGAATCCTCACTGAGGCTGGGAGACTGAGGCCATGCTGAGGCCAGGAGATTGAGTCCATGCTGAGGCTGCGAGATCAAGTCCTTTTTGAGACTAGGTGTTTGACTCCCTACTCAGGCCAGGAGTCTCAGCCGTCGCTGGGGTCAAGATTTTGAGTCCAGGTTGAATTTGGGAGTTTGAATCAGGTTGAAGTTGGGAGTTTAAGTCCAGGTTGAGGTCTAGAGTTTGAGACCAGGTTGAGGTCAGGAGTTTGAGTCAAGTTGAGGTCAGGAATTTTAGTCCAAGTTAAGGTCGGGAGTGTGAATCAAGTTGAGGGTGGAAGTTTGAGTTCAGGTTGAGGTCAGGAGTTTGAATCCAGGTTGAAGTTGGGAGTTTGAGTCCACTCTGAGGCCAAGAGGCATCGTTGAGGTTAACTTAGCTGCAATTCCCTGATGTCCTCTTTCATTTTGCTTAAACAATGGAATGGTGGGAACAATTTGCCTCTCTCAAATAATAGTTCACAAATCTCGAGAAAAAAAATCCTGCATTTATATTGCACATTTGACGACTGCTGAATATCTCAAAGTGCTGTACAACAAAGTACTTTTCTGAACTGCTCTTGAGTGTACTTTTGCCAAATGAAAAACACAACCCCAACTTATTCAAAACAAGTTTCCACAAAAAACAATGTGATAATCAGAAGACAAATTTTAAGAAGATGTTATTTAAAGGATAAGTTTTAGCCTGAGCACCGGGGACAACTCCCCTGCTGTTTGTTGGAAAAGTGCCATGTGATCTTTTACATTCATTTGAGAGGGCTTCTATTTAACATCTCTTCTAAAAAAGACAGACTTCCAACAATGAACATTTCCTCAATATTGCATTAATGCATCAGCCTTCACATTTGTGTTCAAGTCTTGAAATGGTTATTGAACAACGAACCCAACACAAAAAGACCTGCTGACTCAATCGCAACATCAAAAAAATACTTAAAAATAATAGCAATATTTTCACCTAATTCCTTTAAAAACTTTACAATGAAAAGCATCTGGCCCAGGGAGCTTGTCACTCTTTAGCATTTTCTTTGTCATTGTTTTTATTTAGTAGGTCACTGCCTCTGCCATTTCCTCCTTTTTGTGGTCAGTATCACCACTATCAGTTTTCCAGGGTCCTTCATTAGCCCTGAATATCAGCCATTTCCCAGTATGACTGAACCAGGATCTTTGTTTTCTATTTTTGCAAACTTTTTCTTTTGACTTTATGTGTTTCCTTCACCTTTAGTCAGCCATGTATCTCCCTAAAACGCGGCGACTCACTGTGCTACATGAGACGGTAGCATTGATAACATGCTTCAGCAGCATCTTTATCAGGGATCACGGGAACAAGAATGAGAGACGACCTGCAGTAATTTTTGTTAAAAATGCCTGATTTTAATTTGTGGGGAAATATTAGTATTTCGCTATTTCAGGGAATGAGAGTAAAGAATGGGTCTAACTTCGAACGTGAATTCTACACAAGTCGATATCTCACTGGGGCTCAGGTCACTCAAGAATTGCAATGCTGCTCAGATGAGCAAATTTACAGTTCACAGTGATGTTTACCACACTGTGTTTCTGATGACTTAATAATGTATTGATTATCTGGCAAAATGGAACAAGCACATTATTTTTGCCATTCATGCAGTTTGATGACTGGGTGTAATTATGCATTAATGACTTCATAATTCTGTTGATATCTTTGAGTTCGAACTAAAACATTAGTAATTCTCCTAATAAATTGTTTTCATGTTTATAGATTTTAGAAGGAATTTTGCTGGTTCAAGTGAGTGGATTGTCTGTATGGTCTGCTGTTTTCACGTCAACTGTGCAGATTGTTTCAATAAGTTCTGGAAAAATATTTTCTCAGAATTTAAAGTTAAGTTTAAAATTCTTGCTCCTCTTTGCTCTGTGTATTTGTATGGCCTCATGCTGTTCCCAGGTTGAATCCCTAAACTGTATTTTGTGGGAGATGGGCAGTTCGATGAGAGCGCATCTGGTTTGAGGCCAGGCCTGTTTGTTCTCAGGATATAGGCGACACTGGCAAGGCTGCATTTAATACACACCCGCAGATGTTCTAAGAGACAGGCACAGACAGTGGAACAAAGACAAGTATGGACCCAGCTGGGAGGTCACAGACTTCCCGTAACTATAGGGCATTAATGAACCAGTCGCATTATTACAGTATTCTTACATGTTTTCATGGCTGTTTTCTCCTGTTAACCCAATAATAACCAGACTTTTCTCAAATTCTGTGTGCCCAGGTGATATTAAGACTCCTCAGCCATGTGTCTGTAGCTGTAATAAATCCATGGGAATGTGTGTGTGTATTGGTGAGAAGGGGTTGGGGGCAATTGAGTGATGACAGGATCAAACTCAGCTTTGGTGCACTTCATCACTGGATAGCACACAAATTGGTCAAAATCACATAATAGTTAGGAGTGTAAAACTGTCCTGTAGCATGAAGCAACAGTTTTAAAATTTTGACAGAAAACTTTTGAGTATCAAGATAACAATTAGAGTCAGTGGGGCTTGAAGTCAGATTTGGGAAGCATCTGCTTTAATCATAGAATCCCTACAGTGTGGAAGTTGGTCATTCAACCCCTTGAGTCCACACTAACCATTCCACCTGATCCCCAAAACCCTGCATTTCCCTTGGCTAACCCACCTAGCCTGCACATCCCTGGACACCATGGGCAACTTAGCATGGCTGATCCACCTAATATGCACTTCGCTGGACAACTTAGCATGGCTGATCCACCTAACCTGCACATCCCTGGACAACTTAGCATGGCTGATCCACCCAACATGCACATCCCTGGACAACTTAGCATGGCTGATCCCCCCCAACCTGCACATCCCTGGACAACTTAGCATGGCTGATCCCCCCCAACCTGCACATCCCTGGACAACTTAGCATGGCTGATCCACCTAATCTGCACATCTTTGGACTGTGGGAGGAAACCTATGCAGTCACAGCAAGAGCATAAAAACTCCAGAGCAACAGTCGCCCAAGACTGGAATAGAACCTGGGTCGCTGGTGCAGTGAGGCAGTGGTGCCACCCAAGGGTTTTATGGGTGTTGTGAGTTAAGGTCAAGTGACTGGCCCTGCAGGTACTGAAGTACTTTCTTGGTAACTTACGATTTATAAATATATCACTTTCCAGACTTAAGTCACTAACTTATACTTTTAGACTTCATCATGAGGACAGAATGAGAAGGGACCACATACAACAGGGTAAGCTACCATGAGAGAGAGGAGGTGCTGGAGACACAGGGTTTTCAGTTGGAAACCCTATCTACAAAGGACCGTTATGGAGCAAATCTGTTGGAGAACAGCTTTCAGGAGTAACTTCAAGTAATTTTCCACCCTGATAGTCACAACCATGATGGTAACAATCTCAGGTCCAGCACAGGATCTCGTTTGTAAAACTGTAACATTAGCTGTGGGATGCTGTGATGTGATTGACTTTGAAGCTGCTTTGATGGAAGTGGCCAGCAACCTCTTTCAGAAAGTATGAGTTGCATGTTTTTGTGCAAAGCCCTGTGGCAGGTTCGTGCAGTCTCCTCCATGCTTCTCAATATTGAATGCTGCCTTTCCCAAGCAGTTTCACATGCACAAAGCATTTAGTACACCATTAGCTTTCCTCTGCAGCTTAGCCTATCAAAGTCCTCAGATGATTAAGAATGTGTGAATTCATTCTTTGACAAACGGGTACCTATGATATTCTTCTCTTTTGAAAATGAGAAAGAGAGCAACAGTGTCTCTTCACCTTTGTCACTTCCTTCCCTTCAGCTACTGCGGTTGAACAGAAAAACAGCCATAGGGTCATACAGCACAGAAACAGGCCCTTTGGTCCAATCAGTCCATGCTGACCATAGTCCCAAATTAAACTAGCCCCACCTGCTAGCGCTTGGCCCATATCCCTCCAAACATTTCTTATTCCCGTAAAAGAACTAAAAATGAATCAAAATAAAAATGTTATCCTGAAATGTAGTAAGTGCAAGAAATCTAGAAGTAAATCAAATAATTAGCCTGAATCTCAGGAGCAGCTGCACGATCTACGCTGCTTTCAGCCATTCCAAGAGAGACAAGTGTATATTTGTGGTGAGGAGAGAGGAGAAATGAAGAAATACATGTTTACACCATCAGCAGCTTTCAAGTCAGAAGTGACTTTAGGGTGCAGATTAAGGGAAGGACTTTCAGGAATGCAGATATCCTCAACTTCAGTGGTTTCAACCTCCTGGCCTTAAATAAACCTTTCCACATGTGGCACACACAATTGTGCCTCACTGACTCCAGTTAGTCCCTGCTCTCCTCAAGTTGTGCCTTACATTCTGCAGGAGAGCGCAGAGTCTGTCACTGGGAGCTGTACAGTGTGTCTGGGTGATGTGGCCGTCATGCTTTGAGTAGTGGGAAACACGCACTAGCTGTGAGATGTGGGTTTGAGTCTTCAAACAGTGCAAAGTGTTTGAGGGTAATGTCAAAATTAGGGATTAGTCCTGATTGACAGAGACTAGTGAATGAGTGATAGAGATGTGGAAAACCGACCAGGGTAGTAGTGAGGTATGTTGGATGTGACATTTGACTATACATTGCCTTGACCTTGGCCACTTGTGTGACATAATTAAACTGCTCTGGAATTGTGTCTGTGGGTCTAAACACCAAGCATTAATCACATTAATCCATAGCTATCTACTAGCAATGTGCCATTGTGGTGGCTCCATGACGCCAGGGTCCCAGATTCAATTCTTGCTCTCAGGCAGTTGTCCATGTGGAGTTTTCACATTTTCCCCATGTCTGTGCAGGTCCTCACTGGGCACTCTGGTTTCTTCCCACAGTCCAAAGATGTGCATGTTAGGTGGATTGGTGAAACTAAATTGTCCAGGGATGTGCAGGCTAAATGGTTTAGCCAAGGGACATGCAGGGTTACAAAGATAGAATAGAGGGGTGGATCTGGGTGGGATTGGGAGGGTCAGTATGAACTCAATGGGCTGAATGGCTGCCTTTCTACCTGTAAGAATTCTATAATTCATGTATCCAGAGGATCTCCTGCTCCCCAAGGATATATACATCTCTCCTCCTTCTCATCTCTTCAAACAAATTTCCTAGCAGCATGCCAAAAACTGGGAAGCCTGCAAAATTGGCCAGCCTTTGATCTTTACTTTCCAGGTAAAATTCAGTTGCAGAACTGCAACTATGATGCAGAAGGTTTAAGACCTGAAGGTTACTTTTAAAGCTGTGAATGTTGCTAATATATTGAGCCCCTCCTGCCACATTTAACCAATGAACAATGTGCTAAACATGGTGTGGTACCTCCATTCTGTGCAATGGGCATAGAGCAATTACTTTGTCTCTTTTCAGGGGTGAGCCAATTTATAGCCCACAGACTACAATTACAACATTACATATCTCCCTGTATGTCAATGCCATAAATTCTGAAATATTTATTTTTAGTAACTGCCTTTTAAATCAAATTTAGGACCTGAAGCTCAGATAATGGTTTACACCTATTTTAATGAAGGAAAATCCTAGATTTCTCCAGTGACTTCTTAAGAGCAAAAAAAAAGCCAGCACTTTAATACTGGCAGTTTGTGAAACTACTCACTAAATCCCTAACATTTTATGCGTAATCCCAACCTGAAGACACAATGGTCATGCTGATAAATTAAAAACGTGTTGTTTTTGAAGGAAATTGGCTGGCTAATTAAAGCCTGCTTGTCATTCAAGATTACTTGTCAGCAAGCGGAAGATTCTCCTCCAAAACCCTGAGGGCACAGGGCCTTAGTTCCTGGCTGTTTCTGTAGTATGATTTTTTATTAAAGCGGTGGTTTTCAGGATGAGTAAAACTTGCAAAGGTGAAAAAAGTGAATCAAAGTTCACTTGGGCAGGCAGGGAGAAATGGAATGTGCCAAAATGGCATGAAATGAACCTGATTAGCTCTGAACTCAGCTTAAAGAGCACCTCAATTGAAAAAGTACCAAAGTACGCATTTTCCAACTGTAATTAATCAAAATGATGGGAGCAACCTCTGCATGATTCAAAATTTGGAACTGGATTGCTTCTTTGACAATACCTTTGTGGTGTTTAGATTTCTTTCTTTTTGGATCAGTTTTAAATTTATTAGTTAAAAGTTGCAATCTGGTCAAGTTGATTTTTTTTCCCAAGTGCAGATGTCAATCAACTTCACGTACTTGGTGATAAAGTGTATGGAAGTAAACTTTATATGGATAATTGTGCCAATGAAAGTGAGGCAGATGTGTTATTCAAAGGCTAAATCCATGTTTTGGAGCAGTGTGATTTATTAGTGCTTTCAATAGTGTCATTTTGTTTTCTTGGTGACTTATCATTCAGGGTCACTGTCCCAAGCAGTAATATTTCCTATGAGCTGTACTCAGGTATGCTTCAACAAATTGTACTGCACTATAAAGTGATGGGCTACCCATCCATTCACTTCATAACAGCTTGATTGCAAAAAGAAGGACTTGAAATATATGATCGTTATCAGCAACGGTGAGAGCTCAGCACCTTGACTGAGCCCAGGGTTTGGACCTTGACCAGGCCCAGCGCACATCTGGACTGAGTCCCTGCTTGCTTTCCTGGAGCAAGCACAGGACCCAAATGTAAAGGGATGGCATATTTTGATTGGATTTGTGTTGCTTCTAGAAGAGAGGCTACACATGGGCAATTTTCCACATTGTTGGGTGGATGCCCCTGTTGTAGACGTTTGATCAGCTTGGCCACTGTCCAACATGACCATGCATACATGAGAACAATCAATAACTCATACTGACAGTCAGCATTTACTGGCTTCTGTCTTCTTATTAATTTATTTTTTTCTTGGAATGTGGGTGCATAAAGAAGGACGTCAATTGCTGCCCATCACTAATTGACCTTGAATTAGCTGACTTGATTGACCATCTGAGAGGACAAGTTAATGCTCAACGACGTTGCTCTGGGTCTGGAGTCACATGTTGGCCAGACTAGAGAAGGGAGGAGCCCCCGGTTTACTAATCCACCAAGCTACCCCCCTCTCCCTCTGCCTTGTCACAGTATCAGGCTTTCCCTCAAAATCTCCGCGAGCGTCTTCTTCACATTGACGGCTGTTTGACCAAGTACGACCTGCGCTTCCCTGTGATCAGGGTGTCTGGGAGCTGTACATGGGCTGGCACCACATCCCTGAAATACTCCAGTGACAGTCTTTATGCCAATGCTGCCTTCAGTTTACAAAGATACTGCAGAGATGGCAACAGCTAATGGAGACCGAAAAGATTCAGTCGGCGTTCTGCCGACTTAAAGCAACCATCAACATCTGGTAAGCAATAGACATTGTGCTCACCCCCTATGCTGCTTAATGAGTTCTCAAAAGCTCTCTTTCAAGATACATATTCAATCAATGAAATTGTGGTTAGATTTTTAAAAAGGTATTTAACCAATCAGCCTGCTATTAGACCACAAACTCATTACTGATCTCAGCAAAACAGCTGAGCGAATCTACAGCATGAACCAGACAGAGAAACGAAAGGGCTGCTATCTGATCTCATTGCTCAACATGCAGTTTCCCTTATGAAAATCACACAATTAAGTACTATTTAGTTAATTTTGCAGGAATTAAATACATACCATTGTCACCAGTTTGACTGGTTGATACAGTCACAAATATTCCTCTAAACTATGCATCTGTTTTGAATTTGTTTATAGTTTTCACAGTGTTTGAATCTGTTTTTTCTCTCTATATTTTTTCCCCTTCTTCGACTGAAAGCATTGACTCCCTGCTGGGGCATCGTTCCTCAGGCATGAACTGCCTCATTGCTGGAATACGGTTCTGCAGGCATTGTTAATGATCAGATACCTGGCCCAATTAAATGCCTGTTGTTCATGTGTGAACCTTAATAATGCACAACAGTAATATATAAGACCCTCAAATAGTATAATTCATATCATAACTAAACCCACTGCTGTCCACATTTACTGTGCGCATGTGCAATACCTTCTGGTGCTATTTCAGACAAAAATGTCAGTTGTATCATGCAATAATGTTATTTTCTCAGAAAAATTATTGTTGGCTTCAGAGTCAAAATGACGCTAGGTTCCAACAAGTCAGGGTCATCAATCAAATTGTCCTTGGGGACATCACAGTCCTCTCAAGGGAATAAATCTTGCACCTTGACTGCTTGCATTACCCTTCAGAAACTCATAAAATCACCATTGCAATAAAGAAAGTGGTCTTGTGTGTGTGTCTGTGACAAAAATTAAAGCATTTTTGAGCGAAGTTTTGACTTTTGATAATGTTGTTATCACTAAGAAGCCAAATAGCTTCTCCAATCAGGATTATCTTGATGCAATGTTGAGAAGTTTGTATTTAAACTCTTTTGAAACAGGCCTGTGATTGTACAAAACACAGTTTTCAAACTTCTATGAACTCTGTGATTGCCAGAATTTAGATTTGACTGTCAGTTGCATTTTTAGCTTGCAAATTGCACTGTTCAAAACCTGGAGTTAAGCAAACTAGTTCAAAAATTTCTTCTAAATAAACTGTTCTGATTTAAGTGCAATTTGAGTTTTTTGATTTCGGAGATGTGACCTTAAGAAATGCTACAAGTAGAGACCATTGGATAATCACTTGAGAGACAGATTAAAAATCTCAGAAATGCAGCCACAACCAAATCAAATAATTTTCAGGCTGATTGTTTTGCAAGAAAGGAAAAATTTAATAAAACTTTAAAATTTACCTGGAATAATCTTTATATGAGGCTGGGATTTTTACTTATAATTTTGTCTAGTCAAGGAGTTGGAAGAAAGATGTTTTGATATCTACTGAATCATCTAAGATTCTCAGAAGGTTTGATAGGGGAGTTGCAGAAAGGATTTTTCTCCTCGTGAGATGGTATGGACCCAGCGTAAAATCTCAGAATAAGGGGTCATATACTTTATACAAGAGATGAGAAGGAATTTGTTCTCTCAGAGAATAGTGAATCTGTGGAATTGTTTACCACAGAGGACTCTGGAGGCTGAGTCATTAAGTATTTCCAAGGCAGAAATAATTTTTTAATCAGTAACGGAATCAAGGAAGGATCATTGAAGCATGATCATGTAGTTAAGGATCGTCAGATCAGCCATAATCTCATTGAATTGCAGAGCGGATTCGATGGGCTGAATGGCCTACTTCTGCTCTTGCATCTCATGGTCTTATGATGTAAATATATAACTATTTTACACTTAGTTATCCAATTTGTTTCATTTAGGTAACACAGTAAAATTTGTGTTATAGATACATCTTGAGAGCATGTAGTGCCAGTTAATGAAACATGCCATTTCCAGGAATGCTACCATTAGCCCTACCACTTCCTCTCATCAGTTTCTTAGTCATATAACTTGGCTGCACAATTGATCCACGAATCTCTGACATTAATTTTTCAAAGCATACGATTTTATAATTCTGAGATGTGTTTTCTTGAGAAATGGTCCTTGATTAATAGATTTTTAAACAGAGTGGGCATGGAGCCCAAATCCAGAAATTCCAGTTAACGGCGCATTCTGGTAGTACTGTTCCAAACAAGATAAATATTTCTGTACATTTATTTGATGTTTTAAAGGGTAGACTCTATACATGGTTTGCAGTGATGCAGTGCTTGCGGTGAGATCATGTGAAAGCATTGTATACTTCCAAGTTACCAGATCATTAACTTGGGCAAGTTATCAGATGCTTGCTTGAAATCTACAACAAGGATAACACCCTGAGGAGTCAAGAAGCCACTTGAGGCAGCGATCTAACTCACATGAATCAAAATAACCTAGGATCGATCAGCCCCATGGTTGCACTGACTAGATGAAAAAAAGCGAACATTTTTATTTTTGTTATGCTCCTAAAGAATAGTGAGTCTGTTGAGGTAAGGAAAGCTTTATTCCAGAAACACCCTACTGTGGTTTCATCTTCACCACCACTTTCTAGAGGACAGCTAGGGACTGGCAATAAATGCTGGCCCACGCGGCAATGCCCATGTCCCATGAATGTATGCAAAAAAGAGGCTGCAAGGGAAAGCAAATGTCCTGATGGATACTGTCTCATTTTCAGATCTAACCCCTTATGCTTTGATGCTTAGTTGCAAACAGCAGGGAAGTTTTGAGTTCAAATTCTCACTCTGTTCTGAGTTGACTGCTAAACTGCATTAGGATTATTACCTGTGCTGCCCGGTTAATTCCCTGCTTCTGATTGGTGTCCAGTGACATCTATTGGAAATAGCACATTTTGGGAAGGTCACATCTGGACAGGGTCCAGCTGTGACATCTTCCATAGTCTAATATGTTGCAGGCACATGCTTTCAGTCGGCTATAGTGGCCACTTCCACGTGAGAGTTAAAATGCTAGCAGTAACGTGTATTGAGTGCCTGTGGCATCTAACTGCAATAAGAAACAGCGTCGTGTGGAGAATTATAGAAGTGGTGCCAGCAGGGCTACATCCACCATGGGACATCAGAAGTAATCAGCTATCACCCTGTCTAGCCCCCAGACTGCTAAAGTACAGTGAGAAAACCCATTGTTTGAAAGAGCTTGTTTCAAAATTGTTCAGGCAGAACTCAGATATACTTATAGGCTTTGCCAAATCTGATATCTATCTGATTTCCAGAAGGGATCGAAGCCCATTAGGCTAATCTATTTTTGATATAATTGTTTACATGATAAAAATGGGAGCTTCACTGTCTATGGGAAACTCACACTGAGACTATTGAAGTTAGTGTTATATTGTGAGCTTCCAATGTTTTTCTAGAGAGTACACAGCCTGTGCTTTGTTAATTGTGCCAAAATGAAAGTTGACATATTCAAATAAATAGTTTGCAACAGAAAACAACAAAATTATAAAAATACTGTACAAGTTAATAGGAGGAGCTAAAATGCTGTCAAAAAATATGCCAACATGTTGAGAACTCAGCAAGGACTCAACATCGAGCATACTCATTAGCACAAGGAATGTCTTCTGGGGACACTTACATATGCCTCAAGGAAACTGAGCGGTATTTAACCCTGGAATCTGTCTTTAACTATGAGCACAATAACTTCTCAGGGTTTGGAGTTCTCAGCAGCTTCACCAAGATGAGGGGGCAATGGGCTGGGCTAGGCGATTGATGAGCTAGCAATATTTAAATATGACGCAAAAGTAAAAGAGGAACAAGATGCAGCCTGATGACTTCAGTTTGCACTGATGTTCTCTGACGTCTTCTCAGCTTTACAACTATGAGACCTCCAGCAAAGTCTGCCCCATCTGAAACCATGCATATCATTGGCATCGTAGAATTTTAACTGAAGGGTGGAGGGTGGATGTGGGTAGAGGACCATGGAATCAGGGCCAGAGGCACTCTGGAATAATCTTGACTTCCATGTGAATTTTGTCTATCTTCCCTTTCATGTCACACCCGTAAATCTCCATCTGCCAAAGCTAGGGGAGAATAGCTCAATGGCTAAAATGACACACTATTCTCAGAATGTGTAGGCAGTTGGTGAGGTCTACTTGTTAGAGTGCATCTGATACTCCCTGGAGATGACATACCATTTTTATATGTGTCACCATGGAGGCTTGAGTCACTGTGCGCAAGACAGTCTCCTTCAGAAGCACTCACTGTCTATAGAAAGGCTGACAGAGTCTCAGGTGCTTTCAATTCCTGTTCCCGAATAGTCCTTATCATCAATGATCCCAAGGCTGAGCATCTGTGAGCAGGTGGGAAGAGTTTGAAAGGTCCTGCACACTCTGACAGGGACTCTCCACTATCATTTCAATCTCTAGCAGTGTTCCTGCTTACTTATGACATAAGTCTTCAGCAAGCGATATCTAAACTACCTAAATAAAAAACGAAAGAACTGTGGATGCTGTAAATTAGAGACAAAAATAGAAATTGCTGGAAAAGCTGAGCATGCCTAGCAGCATCTGCAGAGAGAAATCAGAGTTAACGTTTCAGGTCCAGTGATGCTCTATCAGAACTGTATTCTTCAGAACTAAACTACCTATTTGGGCAACATTGTCACCAAGGCATCTGTATCTGAGTAGAGCCCTCAAAGATTCATCCTCAAAATGTCTTCCTCTTTTAGCAGCAGTGATGCTTCTGGGACCTATGAGAGATTAAAAGATGGATTGGAACTGGCAAATTGAGAGGTTTCTAAGTTGTCACTATGCAGATCATCGCATTTCAAGAACTGGTGACAGCAAGTCACAGGTAATGAGTGTGTCTCTCAAATTGTCATCTGTTGCTACAGCCAGGCAAGTTTCCCTAATTTAGACAGGTCTACATTGGATACCCCAAATCACAAAGCTTGCAGATGAGGAAAGATAAATTATTTCTCTCCCCTTCACTTCCCTTCTCACTCTTGTTTAGTCACAACCGTTATGTATGTAGTTAGGTGTGGGTTGCCCCATTAACAGAGCTATCTCGTGTTCTACTTATGGTTCCAGTGAATTGCAGGCAATGTTAATTTTTTTTTAAATTCTCTTCTTCCCTTATGAATGCTATTTTTCCTACGCCCGAAGGGTCTGGGCCCGAAACATCAGCTTTTCTGCTCCTAAGATGCCGCTTGGCCTGCTGTATTCATCCAGCTCGACATCTTGTTATCTTGGAATTTCCACTTAATTTATGTTTTAAAAGGACCCAATTTGACTAAGCTTTCTTGAATTGATGAAAGAATGAGTTTGTTTATCAATAAACATGAGAATAAACAATAACACTACATATATAAACACAGATTAACAATGTGTCACAAGAGCCAATAAGACAAATGTTTAAAAAAACAAGTCTTACAAGGCTATGAGATACATGAAGAGTAGACAATGGGATATTATAGCTGTTATCAGGGTGATACTGATAATGTTGGTGGGTGAGCAGTTAATTTTGAGTTGCTTAGCTTTGCTGGTCAGCTGAAATGCCTTTATCATGTTTCTTTCAGACTGCAGTTCATCTTGTTTTTTGGCTTCTAGTAAAGTCAGTGAGACAGATATCCTTTCTTTAGGCCTGCAGCACAGGAATGACTAGATGTTTTCTCAGTTGTAACCCTCTCAGCACATACAGACAGTGTTGGAATTGGCTTTTAACCCTGTTTGTGTGTATTATTAAAACTGGAAGACGCAAACACTTCTTTCAAACAGCCTGCTCTCCTTTCTCTCTTCATGTTCACACGTGGAGATACCTCACAGGAGATTATAATTCAGGTTGCAGAACTTTTTTCCTTTTGTAGTGCCTCTCTTTGAAGCTTCCTTGACAGCTGTGAGATGTGACATTCCAGGGTCTCCCTCAAGACTGGACATAATCCCCTCAGACATCAAGATGGTCACTGAATTGCAATGCTCAAAATTCATGTTCTCAATCATTTCCGCCATATGTCCTCTTTCAAAATAAAACACTGTCTCTTTGTAGGTGATCTGGAGTTACAATCTGTAGTCAGGACACTGTAGAAACCCAGCTTATTTCCACTGTTGCCTTCCCACTGCTGTCAGGTTGGCTATAACTGTAAATGCCACTTTGGTACTCAACCTGTCCTTTCTAATTGTCGAGTGTCCAATAGCAAGGACATAATGAGCTGTGGAATGTTTTGGGCGAGGAGAAAGGCAATTGTGGAGTCTCAATGTGAAGAATGTGGTACTACAATGAGGAGATAGCTATTGTCAGTGGTGGTTCATGAGGAACTGCCTTGAGGGAGCACTTTTCCTACAAGCTGTGCTGGTTTGAGAATTGATATGTAAGAAGTAGCGGGAGAAGGTGGAATGAGGGGGGTTTGCACTTGAGTAGATTTCCACATGCCTTTCCTTCCCTGATTAAGACATTAAGCCTCTTCTGGTAACATATCTAGGAGTGAAGCATCCAACTCCAGCTGCTTACCTCCTCTGCAACTTTCAGTTGTGTCTGATTGTTCTCACATGACTTTCTCCTTCCTCCGATTGCAGGGCGAGTAAACTTTCCATTGATGCAGCAGGATGGCTAGGAATATATCTGACAGTTATGTGCAACTCTCCTGCAATGACCCAGCATATGTACAATTTCTGGCTCAGCTCCAGAATACTTCCAATTTGACCCTTGCTGAGTGCCCCTTTCACTAGCAGAGCTGAAGCAGACAAAGCAGGTAGTCATTGTACCCACCCACTCATATTGGTCAGGAAATCCAAAAGCCAGATGCAAAAGCCATGGCTGAATTTTAAAAAGACAAACTGACGAAATGTGCTGCTGATATTTCCAGGCGCTCAACTAGCTGTTAGCTTCTCCCACTGCGAGTGCATCGGAATGCCGAAATTCAGCCCAAAGTCTCTGTACTGTACTTGACAAATTCCTGCTGCCCACAATGGACTTTGAATTTGAACTAACATTTGAATACCTCATTCATCACAAGATGTTTGCAGCAGGTCAAACATGTTCAATGCGAAGTTACATTTAATTCAAAAAACTATTCATTCATTAAGCTGAGCCTCCCACAGTGTGTCTCTGGGTGTGTTTAAAGCCTGGTAGACCTGGCCTTTCTCTTCGCTAATTGATCAGCAGCTCGGAGTTGAAATTCCTAGTGGAGAAACTTTGGAAACAGGTTTCCTGCTTCCAAGCGTCCTAAGTGGCCCCCAGCCAAAAATGTTTGCAAAAAGGAAATAGGATCTTCTGTGTGAGGCTAAACCCCATCATGGAAAAGCTCCACTTAAAAAAGGCATGTCATTTCACCTGTGTATTGACATCAAACTGTATGAAATATCATGTAACAGATGGTTTTAATTTAAGATAGGGCTTGAAAGCCACACAAAGTAATACTACTTTTGGCTTATCCATTCAGCTCCATCCTCCCTCACTGGCTCTCTTTCTCTTTCACTGAAAGAAGACCATTGCCAGTAGCAAAAGCATAAGATTTTTTAGAAAAAGGCAATTAGGCTGAGCAAGGCAGTTTTTCATTTATTTATCTCAATTGCAACTATTTACATGCTCGCCCTCCCTCGATGCCTTCTCTTTCCAGAAACAAATCAAACTGTCTTTTGAACCTATTTACAGTTGTTACTTTAATGTCTTTCCTGTTAATTTATTCTATAAATCTACTCTTCCTTCCAGGCAAAAATTTTGCCCAGGTTTACTTCTTATTTTACTTGCATCACCATGCATTTGAAGTCCACACCACTGTTCATAATTAACTTTATTAATCACCAGCATTAGCTTAAAAGAAAACATCTTCAGTTCAGTTGTCTGAGAACTTATACTTTCAAGGATAACAGGGCCAAATTTCTCAACATTTATTGATGTGCAGACTACTTGTAATACCAGATTCATGACGACTAGATTCCTCATTAATTTCTCCTCCTTTTACCCTCTTAATGGAAATTTAATCCTTCACAGGCTTGCCTGATCAGAACTTTCCACATCTCGCAGACAGGGTGTGACTAATGCATCACACAGCAATAATACGGCTGCCTTTGATTTGTAGCTGACTGAGCCTTCAAAGGCAGTTTAAAAGGAATCCCTACGTTATAGTTCTTGTTCTTATGGTAAGCAGCATTGCCCTAGCTTCCTCCCCAAGGACTTAAGGCTACATAGATGTAATTTTTGCCATGGATGCCAGTCTGTCACTGCAGTCATATTATTGGACGAGTAAATCAAAGGTTTGTATTGATATACAAAAACAATGACAAAATATATCAGGCGACCGTGATGGGCAATGATCATCCGCAAAGTCAACATCCTATGGGGGGGACTTGTAAAAGCTGCTTCGGCAGCACTAAATCTACTAGCAGTATCTGACCTAACGTCTGCAGTGCTGCAGTAAAACAGCATGCATGGTTGCATTTTTATAGCTGTGATTATCCTTCTTGATTCACCAATTTGGTGACCTGTGCTTCCTCTATTTTTGGTATCTGCATATATTCATTGCCTTGGCTTCCACCTGTACATTCTGTCATGTGATTCATTGACCTATGACCTTTACGGCATGTGATACCCGGAATAAATTGCCTTCTATTTCCCAATTACTGTGTTCTTTCCCCCCCCTTGCTCTGGTGTTAATTCGAGGATTTTCCTTGAATTTTACTATGTCCGCAGTGGCGAGTAGCTCTCTTACCCCGAATCTCAGTGTCCTGGGTTCAATCCCCATTTCTGGGTGCGAGTACATAAAAAGCAAGCCGTATACTCTTGTTGCCATAATATGGAAGTTAATCTGTGAACCAGATATATACAAAGCAGAACAAAATTATATCGCTCCACAACATAAATTTCTTCAGATGCCATTTAGCTTCAGAATACAAGGTGCAACTATCACATCTGCGCAGTGGTGTTCCCCAAACAAAACTGAACTGTCCTGCTCCTCTGCAGCGTAATTTTATGATGTGGAGGTGTTGGTGTTGGGCTTGGGTGGTCAAAGTTAGAGGCCACATGACACCAGTCTATACTCTGACAAGTTTATATGAATTCACAAGCTTTTGGAACGCTGCCCTTTCGTCAGTTCACCTGTTGAAGAAGCAGCAGTCTGAAATCTTGTGATTTTAAATAAACCTTTTGGACTATAAACTGGTGTCATGTGACTTCTGGCATAATTTTACAATTACCCTAATACGCTTTCATGTCAGTAATCTGTTCTCACTAATATACATAAGCTATTCGGACTTCTGTAGAGCTAGAGGAACACAGTAGGCCAGGCAACATCAGAGGAGCAGGAAAGCTGACATTTCGGGTCGGGACCCTTCCTCAGAAATGGGGTAGGGGAAGGGGGCTCCACATTGTGTTATCTCAGACTCCAGTATGGCAGTTCTCCCTATCTCTCAGACTTTTGTAGTTGTTTCTCCCTCAAATACAAGATAAGAAACTCTATGTCAAATGTACCATCTTTCAGTTCCTGACAGTGCTACAGATTTGAGGGAAGGTGGGGCTCTAGATACAGTATGTGATTCCAGAATTTCACCCATGAACATCCTACTCTGCTATGGAGGCAATTAAGTTTCATCATTTATAGAAAGATAGAATTGAGTGATTAGATTTCATAGTTAAACTCCACGTAAAATCCAGACTGACATTGGAGAATGGTAGAGTGAAATTATGATGATGTAACTTATCTGATGATTGACATCAGTAAGTGAATAAGCAAGACTAGACACACAACAGCCTGACATAGTCATATCCTTACAGCCAATGTCCAGGTACCACCAGTACCAGCCCTGGATACCTCCTATTCCATCAGCAGGGCATCCCCAGCAGAAATGCCAGCATGGTGGTGTACAGCGGGAGACAGTTGCCCTAGGAATGCTCAACATTGCCTCTGGACTCCATGAGGTCTCTTGGCATCAGCTTAAACACATGCAAGGAAACCTCCTGCTGATTACCATGTACTGTCCTCCCTCAGCTGATAAACCAGTACCCCTCCACATTCAAACCACAGCACTGAGAGTGGCAAGGATGCAGAATGTATTTGGATCGGGGATTTCAATGTTCGCCACCAAGAATGGCTCAGTAGCAGCACTACTGATCCTACAGTGGTCCACAGCATTACAAGTATCAGTCTTCAGTGAATTCCGTTCACTCCAAATGATATCAAAAATGGCTAGAGGCACTGGATACCTCAAATGCTGTGGGCTCTGACAACATTCCAGAAATAGTACTGAAGATTCGTGCTCCAGACATTGCTGCAGTCTTAACCAAGGTTTTCCAGTATAGCTACAGTACTTGCATCTATCTCGCTACATTACATAAATAAAAAGCAGGACTGACATAACCCAGCCAATTACCATCCCACCAGTCTACTCTTGATCATCAGTAATGTGATGGAAGGGACCATCAACAGTGCTATGAAGCAGCACCTGCTCAGCAGTAACCTGCTCAGTGATGCCCAGCTCCTGATCACATTACAGCCTTAGTTCAAACATGGACAAAAAAGCTCCATTCCAGAGGTGAGGTGAGAATGACAGCCCTTAACATCAAGGCTACATTTGACCAAATGTGGCACCTCAGAACCCTAGCAAAACTGGTATCAATGAGTATCGGGGGGGGAAACTCTTCACAGGTTAGAGTTTTGGATAACAAAGTGTGGAGCTGGATGAACACAGCAGGCCAAGCAGCATCTTAGGAGCACAAAAGCTGACGTTTCAGGCCTAGACCCTTCAGCAGTGAGGGGGATGGGTTGAGGGTTCTGGAATAAATAGGGAGAGAGGGGGAGGCGGACCGATGATGGAGAAAAAAGAAGATAGGTGGAGAGGAAAGTATAGGTGGGGAGGTAGGGAGGGGATAGGTCAGTCCAGGAAAGATGGACAGGTCAAGGATGTGGGATGAGGTTAGTAGGTAGGAAAAGGAGGTGCGGCTTGGGGTGGGAGGAAGGGATGGGTGAGAGGAAGAACAGGTTAGGGAGGCAGAGACAGGCTGGGCTGGTTTTGAGATGCAGTGGAGGGAGGGGAAGAGCTGCTCTTCCTCTCACCCATCCCTTCCTCCCACCGCAAGCCACACCTCCATTTCCTACCTACTAACCTCATCCCACCTCCTTGACCTGTCCATCTTCCCTGGACTGACCTATCCCCTCCCTACCTCCCCACCTATACTCTCCTCTCCATCTATCTTCTTTTCACTCCATCTTCGGTCCGCCTCCCCCTCTCTCCCTATTTATCCCAGAACCCTCACCCCATGCCCCTCTCTGATGAAGGGTCTAGGCCCGAAACGTCAGCTTTTGTGCTCCTGCGATGCTGCTTGGCCTGCTGTGTTCATCCAGCTTCACACTTTATTATCTTGGATTCTCCAGCATCTGCAGTTCCCATTATCACAGGTTAGAGTTTTACCTGACATGTAGAAAGATGGCTGTGGTTTTGGAGGTCAGTCATCTCAACTCCAGGGCATCTCTACAGGAGTCCCTAAGGGTAGTGTACTAGGCCCAACCATCTTCAGCTGTTTCATCAATGACCTTCCCTCCATCATAAAGTCAGAAGTGGGGATGTTCTCTGGTGATTGCACAATGTTCAGCACCGTTTGCGACTCCTCAGAACTGAAGCAGTCTAAGTTCACATGCAACAAAATCTGGACAATATCCAGGCTTGCGCAGACAAATGGCGAGTATTGTCTGTGCCACACAAATGCCAGGCTATGGCTATCATGAATAAGAGACAATATAACCACTGCCCCTTGGCATTCACTGGTGTAACCATCACTGAATCCACCAGCAGCAACATCCTGTGGGTTACCATTGAAAAACAACTGAATTTGCCACATAAACACAATGGCTGGAATAGCAGGGGAGGCAATGGCCTAGTGGTATTATCGTTGGACTGTTAATCCAGACACCCAGATAATGTTCTGGGGATTCAGGTTTGAATCCTGCCAAGGCAGATAGTGGGATTGAATTCAACAAATATCTGGAATTAAAAAGAACCGAATGATGACTATGAATCCATTGTTGATTCTGGGAAAAATCCATCTGGTTCACTCATGTCCTTTAGGGGAGGAAACTGCCATCCTTACCTGGTCAGGCCTACATGTGACTCTAGAGTCACAACAATGTGATTGACTCTTCAATGCCCTCTGGACAATTAGAGATGAGCAATAAATGCTGCCTTGCCAGCAACATCCTCATCCTGTAAATGAATAAAGGAAAAAAAAGGCCTGAGGCTAGGAATACTGCACCAAGTAAATCATCTCCTGACTCACAAAAGCCTCTACAAAACACAATTCAAAAGTGTGATGGAATACTCCCCACTTGCCTGGATGAGTGCAAATCCAACAACACTCAAGAAGTTTGACACCATCCAGGAAAAAGCAGCTGCTTGATTGGGACCACATTCACAAGCATTCACTCCCTCCACTACTGACACTCAGCAGCAGCAGTGTGTACTACCTGCAAGATGCACTGCAGAAATTTATCAAATAGCCTCGGACAGCACCTTCCAAACCCACAATCGCTTCCGTCTAGAACGACAAGGGCGACAGATATATGGCAACACCACCACCTTTGAGTTCCACTCCAAGCCACTCACCACCCTGACTTGGAAAAATATCGCAGTTCCTTCACTGTCGCTGGATCAGAATCCTGGAATTCTCTCCCTCATGGCATTGTGGGTCAACCCACACCAAATGGACTACGGCATTTCAAAAAGACAGCTCATTGCCACCTTCTCAAAGGCAAATAGGCACAGCCAATAAATGCTGTTCAGTTAGTGAAGCCCACATCCCACAAGTGAATAAAAAAAAGTGAAGGGAGAGGAAGGTCTTCGGTACCACTTTTGAAAGACTACTAAGTACAGATGCCAATAAAATGATGTTACAATGTAATTGGGAGTTGAAATGTCTTAGTAACTGATAAGTAACAAGCAACATCGGCAATTGTGTATGCATAGATACCTACAGTATGAGATACTTCAGTCCAGTTTCTCAACATACAGCTAGCAGTATTGGCTTCAAGCATAAGACAAAGTATGATGGTCAATAGGGAACAAGACCTGAAAGCCAGGATGTGAAGTTAAAACAGAGTCCATGGGACACAGCTGAAAAGAGAAGATTCTGCAGGCGGAAGTAGAGGTGAGAACACTTTCATGACAATGCTACAGAGAGGGAAGATTCCATGTGGAAATAAAGAAACTTAGAAGACATTGAAACCTGGAATTGAACAAGCAATACTCTGAAACATGAAAACACAGAATTGGAACATTTTGATAGGTAACGAAGAAAAACCCAAGTACTCCCCCAGGTCGGGCAAGTGTGATAGTCCATAGCAATGATAGCTCCAGGAGAAACTATACAATTATATCAACCATTTGTTAACAGGAAAGACCCACAATGAAGCATTTCTGCTGTGAAAAGAGATTAGACAGGTTTGCCTACAGCAGAGAAGGCAAAATGGTCAGGTGGAGGACTTTGTGAACATGATTCAAGGTAATCAATTGTATGGGGCCTTGATAGGATAAATAGGAAGTTTCCTCTGTGTGCTCCGGTTTCCTCCCACAGTTCAAAGATGTGCAGGCTAGGTGGATTGGCCATGCTAAATTCCCCTTAGTGTTCAGGGGTGATTGGGTTATAGAGGGATTGGTCTGGGTGGGATGCTTCAAGGGGCAGTGTGGACTTGTTGGGCCGAAAAGCCTGTTTCCACACTGTAGGTAATCTAAAAAAAAAGTCTTTTCCCTTTAGTAGGTGGATCATTAACGAGGGCATAGATTTAAGGTAAATGGCAGGCGGTTTCAAAGGGATTTAAGAGAATAAAACATGGACTCAGAAGCTGGTAGGTGTCTCACTGCTTCATAGCATAGTAGAGGTGGGAACAATATTGAAGAATTTAGACTTGAAACGTCATCGCTTACAAGGCAAGAAGGCCAAATATTGGAAAATGGGATCAGGGTAGAGAGGTGCTTGTAATGGAAGTGGACACAATGAGCTAAAGGCTTCTTTCCATGCTGTAAAAACTGTATGACTCAAATGGAGGATGGGCAACAAAAGCTTCTGTAGCCAGAGATGCTTACATGCCACGTGTATTCTTGCTATCAGTAAGATCTATGTGTTTCTGGCTAAAGTACTCTCTCAGTCATGTCATTTACTCTTTAAGTCCCATTTCAGTTGAACCTGGCAATGTTGCTTCAAGTCAGGCTTATTTCTTCAGAATCAACAAAATGAAGCCAAACTCATATTTTGGAATTTCCAATCAAAGGCTTCGATGTGGTTAACAAACAAAGTTAAAGTTGATGGACATTTGCAGCCTCTTTCCACGAGGTAACACTTTTGCTATTCTTCTTACCTTTTACTAGATGTTTGCTGTCATCAGCACCATCATTAACTTCAGTTACACTGCAGCTGTAGTTTTAAGTTGTGGCATAAAATGCAGAATTAAAATCTGCTAATAGAGCGATTCAGGCAGTTAGACTGTTGGAAAAATTAACTCCTGAATAGGCAAAGTAGAAGGTTAAATTTCACAAGATAAACATGAATAAGGAGGATTTTTGAATGCTCACACACTGATAGTGTTCACATCACATTTCTTCTCTCTAATTTTGCATTCAAGGGTTCTATAGAATGAGAACAGCTTCTATTTCATGCTTCATGGTGAGGCGTTGCAGCTATGATCAGAGATTAGATAGGTTGAGATTGATTTGCTTATACCAAGTATACTCAGACCAAGGGCTGCCTAGTTTGATGCTGACTAAAGCTTCGTTCATTCTCTTCAATCTCAGTAGCACCCACACTGTGCCTGTCGGGTAGATTCTCATTTGCCGCTCCAGCTAATTGAGAACCATAGCAAAGTAGAAAGAACTTGACCTCTAGGAAGACAACGTTGTAGTATTCTGTTCTACATTTGGTTGAGAGTCTGGTAACTGATTTATGCTTATTGTGCTTAATTGCTTAAGCCTGGGCATATTTGCAAAGCTAGCAGGCACTGCTGCAGTCATCAGAAGTTGAGCTGTAGGCATGAATCTTGTAATTACAGTGATATTTTGAAACTTTTGCAAATAAATCTGTTTCCCACTTGCAAACTAGTGACCTCTCTGCATTGCTCAGAAAATACATAAAATATACAACTTGACAACATTTAAAAGACATTTGGATAAGTACATGAATAGGAAAGGTTTGGAAGGATATGGGCCAGGAGCAGGCTGTTGGGACAAGTTTAGTTTAGGATTATGTTCAGCATGGACTGATTGGACCAAAGGGCCTGTTTCTGTGTTGTGTGACTCTGTAACACAGCATCTGAAATGACAGAATGTAGTACCATTGGATTGAATTCATAGCTGGCAGAAAGAGGAATCTTCCAACCTGCCAGTTTGGTCTGCTTTTGAACCTTTGCCATGAAGTTGAAAGATCAGTATCTAACACTGTGGGACGGCACAGTAGCGTAGTGGTTAGCATTGCTGTCTCACAGTGCCAGGAACCGAGGTTAGATTCCAGCCTCGAGTGACTGTGTGTGTAGAGCTTGCACAATCTCCCTGTGTCTGCGTGAGTCTCCTCCAGGTGCTTTGGTTTCCTCCCACAGCCCAAAGATGTGTAGCTTAGGTGGATTGGCCATGCTAAATTGCCCATAGTGTCTAGAATGGGAAATGCAGGGATAGGGTAGCGGGTGGGTCTAGGTCATTGTGGACTCAATGATCCAAATGTCCTGCTTTCATACTGTAGGAATGCTACGAATTCCGACTCAGCCTTCCTTGTCTGCAATGAGTCAATTGTGAAGATAACTCTAACTTGCAATGTCCGTGCTATTGCAACTGTTTAAAATGGATGCACACTTTCAGTAAACATGATCGTGATGCATCTAACGCTTGACTGAAATATTTCCCATTTGTATTTTCTATATAACAGAGAAGAATACAGCTTTAATAAGTTTTCAAGTACATATCCTGAGCACATTTTCCAGCTATTGTTGGCTTTGAAATCTAATCAGCGCTGCTGATGTTAATTTTGCAAGGACAGCATACTATTATTGTAAACAAAGATTAACACAAAACATTGTTTTGAATCAATTCAAATATCAATCCTGTGAAATTGAGAGAAACCTTTCAGGAGGCTGGATTTTTCGGTCATTCTTTCTTGCTGCTGAGGGTGTGGAAGGAACAGTTCCAAGGGTACAAGGCTCATATCTGTGACCGGTCTTCATATGTAAATTTGTACATTTTGGACTTGCTTATCAAAAAAAAGATGAGGAGAGAACACTACACCAATTTACATTTAAATAGCATATTTAATGTAATGCAAAGTTCCAAATCACTTCACTGACTTGTCATCAAACAAAATGCGACACCATGCGATATATGGAGATACGAGGATTGATAACCCAAAACTCAATCAAAGCAGTAGCTTTAAGCAACATCTGAAAAGATGAGAAATACGGAGACACAGAGAGGTTGAAGGAGGCAATTTTCTGAGCTTCCAGCCTGGTAGCTCAAGGATGTCAAAGCAACATTACCTCTAACTTGGAACTAATTGGCATGAAGTAGGCATACCCACTTGAGGGGTGTGACATCTGATGTGAGAAGTAAAAAGAAGTTATTGAGTGGCTGAATGCATTTTCAGATGGAGTTCATTGTTGCAACAGGGAAGAAAAGGTTTCATGCTTTGTCTGATGGAAAAGTGCTAGATGCCTGAATTGGAAACCTTGCTCACCTCAATGAGCACAGAGCTTGCACAGCAACAAAATTTGTAGGCTGCATCTTGACATCCTTAGAAAATAGTATGTTTGTGTACAGTTGACATCGCCAATCAGTATTGTTAAAATTTGGTTTCAATGAACATTGTAAGAATGTTTTTGTAGCTAGTCTCCAGTGAATAAAGCAACTGCTAACTGCACTGCATATTAAGCAACATTTCCCTAGGCTTTTATTCCAGTAAATCTGTTATAACCAAAATTAAGACAATTGAGGTGAATTTGTAAGAATTTGCATATAATTTCTTAAAAGCCCAGAAAATGCCAATCTGATCTAGTTACCTTAAAAAATCTACTTAATTTCTTTTTCTTCAATTTATGCATCTTAGTTTTTATTTTTGTATCTAAAGGTTTTCTGAAGGTAGAAGTGGGCAGTAATTGTCAGAACAGTATAGGCCAAATCCTGATAGAAGATATTAGTGTTCACATTACAATAGCAAAAGTGTGTACTTTACAGCTTAATGGGAAAGACATGATTAACACCTACAAAGATCATACTTGCAAGCCAGGCACTGTCATATTTAGATGGCCAACAATTCCTAAAACTTCAGTGAAAATGAGATGTCTTGATCCTTGGTCTCACAAGTTCCAGGATTATCTGCCAGGGGAAGTGTAGCTTCAGAAACCAGCAGCTAAAGATTACTATAAAAACATCTTTAGGTTGAATCAGATTCATCATAGATCATTCTGTGCTTGGTTGGAGGTCTTCCCTGTCTATAATAAATAAAAAGTCTGATTATTTTTCAGCCAGGGTCACCTCACAACTCCTGAATCTGATGGTTTGTGCTCAGAATGCTCCCAAAGATGCTAGCTACTCCCAAACACCTCACATGGTCTTTCTTCACAAATGAATTTTCACTGTCAGGATGAAATTAGTTTTGGCTGTGGGCACAAAACAGACCATTGCACGTGTTCAAGTGCATGCTCAATATTTAACCTATTAAAGTCAATTAAACCAAGTATCTGGGGTAACTGAGGTAACAGCTGTTTATGTCCATACTACTTATAGAAGCCTATAAAATTATCAGGGACATGGACAACATGAATAGCCAAGCTCTTTTCCCCAGGATGGGGAGTCCAAAACTAGAGGCATAAGTTTCAGGTGAGAAGGGAAAGGTTTAAAAGGGATCCAAGAGGCAACATTTTCATACAGAGGGTGATGCGTGTATGGAACGAGCTGCCAGAGGAAGTGGTGGAGACTGGTATAGTTACAACACTTAAAAGGCATCTGGATGGTTACATGAATAGGAAGGGTTTAAAGGGATATGGACCAAATGCTGGCAAATGGGACTAGATCAATGTAAAATATCTGGTCAGCTTGGACAAGTTGGACCAAAGTATCTGTTTCTGTGCTGTATAACTCTAAGAGTTTATGACTCAAATGCCTAATTCACCCCATCAAGGAGCAAAAATCTTCTCCTCACCTGCTATCTGTGTGTGCACTGTCAAGTGGTAAAGGCATGGGATTATAATAATATATAATTAGTCTATGTATAACCACTGATGAGATCAAAATAGCACCAAAAACTTTGCAAGAAGAATTATTTTGAAAGTTGCTTTGCAGGAGACTGAGGACTGATTAGGAATACCTATGCATGCTGTCTCAGGGGTACTGCAGTCTATTCTTTAACTCTCCAACCCAACATCAATTGAGAATCATAACAATACAAACTGGAAATAATCCACAAAGAAGTAAATATTCATAAAGACTTATGCTGAGTAAAAGGAGCACTTGCTACAATTCTGAGCTGTATTGACCAGGGCAGGTCCCAGCTTTGGTCTCAAAACTTTGTTGTCAGGTGGAATTGCAGTTTGTTCTTAGAAATTAAGCATAACAGATGAGGCAACAATCAGCTGCATTCCCAGGTCTGCATTTCAAATGTTAACTCCAATTGCATTGTACAGATATGTTGTGATCGGCTCTCTGTTCCTGATTAAATAACCTACAGTATTGACGTTCAACAGCTGCGATTAGAAGGGGTCTGAAGATAAAAGGGGGCAACACCCCACTGACCAAAATCTGGCTATTGCCTAAACAGTAATCATTGGCAACTCAGACAAGGCTGGCCAACTGGAGAGCTGGAGGGATATCTCATAACAAGCCAACTCCTTCAACAGAAGAGAGAAAGGAAGCAAACTAGTCCAAGAAAAGCAAGGCTCCATGTCAGCAGTCAGGATTGACTGGATCAGCTCTGGCTTAGATTTTAAGTTCCATTTATCCCAAACTTATCCGAGCTTATCAACTTTGATCTGGATGCTGATGTGAGCCATTAATGGTTCAGTTAAAAGCCTGGCTTTGGTCCAACTGTTCAGTTTGTGTTTGGATTCCTGCTTTAGCAGATTTTTTTCTCATAGCCCCTTCCTACCAACTCTCTCCTTGTCTGCCTCTGAGGGACTGACTGCTTACTGGAATAACCCCTAGAATGCCACAAGCAACCTGGAATGCTGCTCAGTAAAAGTTAGTTAGGGTACAAGCCATTACAGAATTTAGGATGGTCCTCTATATAATTTAAGCCAGGGAAATGGTCCAATATTTTCAACATTCTGGACCATCAGTAACTGGCCTAGCTAATTAGGATTGATTGTATTTTGTCTTAATTTTTTTTATTATTATATATGACTTCTGACGATATATGCGTTGTGGTGCAGCAACTTATAAAATACTTTGTTGTGTTTTTTTAATGTAGAAGTGCACATGACAATAAATTTCTAATCTACTCTAATATATTCTGCTCCATTCTATTCTATTAATATGGTGTTCACACCAAGGAAGTTGACTTCTTATTCAAGGTGGTTGACTTGAATAGCAAACCATTGAGCCATGGCCCTTCACTGTGAGAGTAGAGGTTAGTGTTTGCTGTTCTCTGTCTTTCTGTAATAAGGTAGTGAGCAGCTTAAGTGTGGAACACTGAGGGAGATAGAGACACAGAAGTCTTACTTTCTCACCAGTTAGTGAATGACCTATGAAGCTGGAGGCCAAAGCATGAATACTTGCAGCCTTCAGAGTACGATTAGTTCCAGTCATTTCAGGGATTGCTGCCTTGTAAAGTGAATTAAGCTGATTAGCAAAGGTAGAGCTGCGTATTTTGTTACTTTTTATGATGTAAGAAGCGACTGAGGAATTGATTGAATCTTAATGAAACTTGTATTTTGTTCATTAATATATTTAATGAAAGGTGAATCAGTTCATTGTTTACAATTGATTTCATCTCACTAGAATGTTTATAAATCCACTATTAGGTGTTATATGAAACAGATGATGTATGTAAGATTTTATCATTCAGTACACAGTACAATCATAGGTACCTTATTGTTACAAATCCTCGGCCACACTCTTATGTAACTAGATACTGGACAACAAGATGGAAGCATCAAGGGACACAGATCTAAGATTGGCAGATAATGTAGCAATAGAGATTAGCCAAAATCTAATGAATGACCTGATCCTCATGAAGTAGTTTTTAAGTTCATAGATGACAAAAGGTGGCCTGTAAATTGTTGGCTGATGCATTGAGTGCAGGATAATAACTGTCAGGCTCTTGACATTTGTAATGATTGCGCTCATTCATATTTTTGCTTTAACTAATCCTGCTCGTTCAGTAGGGAAACCCATTCCTAAGTGTAGCACTGATAGTTCATGTTATTTAGGGAGGCAGTACAGGGAACAAATGCTGACTTCGCGGGCAGGTAATTTGCTCCCAAGGTGCAGACTGTGAGCCAAAAAACTTCCCCAACTTGCTGCAGCCCTCTCAGGAGAAAGCCCCTTGTTAGTCCTAACTTCCATACTCCAGGATAGCAAATGTGAGATGGAGTTGGGCCCACTGCCTCCTAACACAAATCAATTTCTGCCATGGGGACTGGTGTGTGCCAATGTGACTGTTTAAATGGCCTATCTCAGTGTCCAGCCTATTTGTCCTCAACCCTTAAACCCCATAACCCACACATACTTCTCATGCCACTTCTATGCCTCCGAGCCAATCTATGACTGTACACACTACCTAAGACCACTTATAGCTAGCTGTGATGCCAACTAATTCCAATCCATTCTCCCAACACTTGCCCTTGCACATTGCATGCCAACTACCAGATTCTCAGGAGCATGTTGAGATGAAGTATAAACTCTAATTGTCTATTACAGCTTTCATCACTTAAAAAAACACTCAGATTCACGAGAGCCCATTCAATCTATTTGAATCTCCACAACTATTTGCTCCTTTACTGAAAACAGATTTGTATTCACAACTCCACATCAGAGACAGCTAATCCTTTCAAGCTGAGTTCAAATGACCCCGTGGAATTTGGGATTGCCTCATGTGGAAGTCATGCTTCACACTGTTCGACGGATTCCTGGGTGAGGGAAGAGTTTCCTGGACCTGCTTAATGCAAAGCACACTCACGTGGTTATTGGGCGTGAGACAGCACATCGACCTAATGAGTGGGTGTGATGGATAGGTATCGGCCTTGGGGACCAAACTGAGGTTGCAGTTTGGTAATGATGGGTGAGATGGTTCCCTTTGCTTTGTGTGGCCTATTCGTAGCGCTGCACAGACCCTTTAAGATCGTTGTGTGACTTTATAGAAGCATTTCTTTAAGAGAAGCACTGCTTTATCATGGCTGGTTTGTCCCTGGGTGGCCTGCTTGTCCCATTCGACACATCCCTGCAGGTTGGAGGGGGCGTTGGTGGGAACTGCACCTGTATGCCCCTGGTGTGGGGAGGGATAAGGAGTGGTGAGCCAGGGCACTCATTTTGATACCACGTCAAATTCTAATTATCAACAAAAATGTATTCAAAGCAACCACAAGAAAATATGCAGATGATGATAATGAGAAACACAACCATTCTTTTCTGATTAGCTTTCTGAACTGATGACGTCGCACACAAGGAGATGTTTTATTTCACATCTTCTGTTGCTTAGCCAGTGATTATTTTGAAAACAATCTTCCTAAACCCTCTTCTAGTTTCTGAACCTTGCATGGCCCTTCAGCATTTATTGTCCATTCCTAATTGCCCAGAGGGCAGTTAAGAGGCAGCCACATTGCTGTGGGTCTGGAGTTACATGTAGACCAGGCCAAGGTAAGGACAGAACTAAAGGATATTTCCTGAACCAGATGTGTTTCCCCCAACATTTGCTTCATAGTCTTCTCTAGACTCTTAATTCAAATTGAATTCAATCCCACTATTTGCTATGGTGGGATTCAAACATTGGTGCCTAGAACATTATCTGGCTCTCTGGGTTAACAGTCCGGCGATAATACCACTAAGCCATCACCTCCCCCTGCTGTAACACTGAACAACAGACGAGTCAACCCTCAATGTGGCCCTGACCCAAATTCCAGTGCAGGAACTATCTGTCCAACAGGAGTCACTGGACTTGGCTGCCCCAGGAGAACAGGGCACAATTACAGCATCCCCATTTGTTACCCCTGGTGGGAACAATCCAGCAGCACAGATCAAAGCTGGCGCTGTCCTATTCTGGATTGCTCAACTTCTTGCCAGGTTGCATGTTTATTGAGGCTGCTCTAATTTTATGCCAGCAGCAGATCCCCCTATCCCCTCCGCGCCATTCTATACAGAAGACTTCATTCCCTCCTGTCAATTATCAAGAGCTTTGTTTCAGATGAGAGGATTAGAAAGCTGAAGTCTTTATTATTGGGAAACAAAGACATTTTTATTACCGTTTATTTTTCATTTTGTGGACAATTACTGCCTGAAAATCTTGGGATTTTTTTTTACTTGCATACCTGTGTTTTTGCAAGAATTTTAACATCAAATAGCTCAAATAGACAGTTGCATTAACATGTAATGTGTTTGGTGCCAGCCATTTCCAAGCCTGGTGACAGCCACAGAGAGCCTTCAGCTGAAATAATAAATATAATGAGCTGGCCTGTGAAATGCATCGCTTACCTGTGGGCAAATCCACCAACAGTGCGAGGAGAATTTTAAACTGACGATTCTTATTCACCTCTCAGTGATCGGCAAGAATGGAAATGAAGTCTGCTACTCAGTCAGGATAAAGTATTACTTTCTTAATTGATGCAAACAAGATAATTGAATAATCCCCTTGTAAATTATGATTAATACTGTGCATTCTGTTATAGGAATACATTTTATAATAGACAGAAACCTTACAATAACCTATTGCAACTTTGTATCTATCCATTTAACAATTGAGAAGTCTCAATGGTGCTTGGCATGTTTTATTTGGCCACAGTGCCACTGGACAAATGAATCAAAGTTCCTGCCCTGACTTTTGCAAAACACAGATAGGCCTTGGATTGGATTTATAAGTATTTCTTCCTCATGTCAGGCCCTGACAGAGAAGGATAGCAGCGTAATTGCTGAAGTCACTATATAAATCTAAATGTTTGGTCATTCTTTCCAAAACCAACATTGGCTTGGAATCTCAGTAGTTAGCACTGCAGCCTCACAGTGCCAGGGACCCGGGTTTGATTCCGGCTTCGGGCAACTGTCTGTGTGGAGTTTGCACATTCGCGCCGTGTCTGCGTGGGTTTCCTCCAGGTGCTCCGGTTTCCTCCCACAGTCTAAAGATGTGCAGGCTAGGTAGATCGGCCATGCCAAATTGCCCGTAGTGTTCAGCAGTGTGTGGGTTATAGGGGGATGGGTCTGGGTGGGAGGCTCCAAGGGGCAGTGTGGACTTGTTGGGCCGAAGGGCCTATTTCCACACTGTAGGGAATCTAATCTAATCTAATCTAATCTAGTCCATGAATAGCCTTGAAGCATTTGCTACAATAACAATATCGTACAAATACACATTGTTGTTGTCTTCACCTGACATCCTTACAACAATAACATGGATGTTATATAACTCCGTTAGTACATTTAATAATCCAAAGCTGCTTGCAGGTGAGGAAAGAATTTAATACAAAAGCATTTCTGGAAGTGGCTGGAGAATGTAGTAAGAATTCAGTTGAAGAGATGGCTTTTTAATAGCTGATTTTTTTTAAAGGCAGAGACAGAAAGCGAATTTAGGAAATAGAGTTGCGATGTGGTACCTTTGTCACCAGTGTTGGAGACAAAGGGAGAACGATACAGGTTTTTAATGTTAGAAGATTTTGTGGTTTTCAATTCATATCTGGGTGAAACTAGGAAGAATTTGAAGACGAGGGTCTTGACAATGTTGTATTTGGAAACAGTGAGACAATACATGCCAATGAGGCTGAGTTAAAGGGTCAATTGAAGCTGAGAAGGGAAGTGGCAAATGTTAGATCATTAGGAATTTGTGAAGGTCAGCAAGTTCAAAATTGGAAAAACCAAATGTCGAGTTGATGATGGTAGAAGTAAGAGCGATGACCATGATTTCAGGCAGGTGATGTTATGATGATGGAACGAACAGATTTAGTGAATGGTTTTGATGCTAGATTGTAGGCTGTACAGGTCATCAAAAACCCTCATATCCTGGTTTAGAGGTAGGCAGGAGACGCAACTAAATGAACAATAGCCTATTCCTTTCTGTTGTATATTCATCTTTTCTTCTTCCTGAAAGATGTTTTGGGAGTGAATCTTAAGCCACAGAAATTAATAGTGGAGTTAAAGGGTAGCCCTTTGATGCATTTACGGGCTTTCTGTGCAGTGTAGACTTCAATAATGTTGGAAACTCGGACATTTCGTGAACAAAGACATGTCTTCGGCAAAACGGAGAAGGCAATCAGACCAGGAGCCCTCGCCAACTTTCCTGTTGCTAGCCAGTGTGGTGCCATGCCAACAGTAATCAATTCCACGTGGACAGGGAGGGAGATTGTATGTAGTCTGTGGGAAGAAGCTCTCATTCCATAAATAATTCACTCGACTCATTTAATTTCCTCATTCTCTAATTCCCAATAGGATGTCTGGTAAAGAGGATGCAGTTCTCTGCTATTGTAGTCAGGAGTGACCTTTTAGTTTGGAGTGAAGAGATGTGAACATCAGTTGAAGATATTTCTGGAAGATTCATTAAATGATCCCTCACCATCCACCCAGACTCCGTCTCTAATACTTTTGGACGCTAAACAATTTTTTTTTGCATAGTAAACTGATTTCCTTTAATGATATGTCTCCCAGATTTCTCACAGTACTGTCAAGAGAAGATTATTTTCGAGAGACTCCAGGATACCCCTAGCAATTGGCAACCCTAAGCAGAGCAGAGAGGAGCTCTTTCCTGTATCTAACTTGGCCCCTACCTGATCAGAAATGGCTTGAAATATTCCTCAGCTTAAAAGGAAATTTAAAATAAATGCAGATTCAAGCTTGCAATGTTCTTGCTGCTGGGAGAGTTGCATTATCTCACAGCTGTGGTCTCGGTAAAAGGTTTCGATCTCTTTTGAGATGTCCTTTATTAGCAGGGACTCATTTGCAGTCGATCAAAAGAAGGTTCTTTGGGATATATTATGGGAAAATATATAACATCAGGGTGATGAATGCAGAGTAATTCGATTTGTAATCCAACCAATGAAAGCCACAGGCAGCTTGTTACCAATGAGTTATATGGCAGGTCACGTGTGGTTTTGTTCTCAGTGAAGAGCTGAATTGATTAGGGAATGGAGTAATTTTCCAGTTTGCTCCATAACAGCTATGTCATGTTTCAAAAGCATTATATTCAAGAAAAGTCCAAAATGGAATAGTTGGGTTCAGAATGTGTGAGATTTGAGTATAGTCTAACAATGAAACAATAAATGACAGCACATAAAAATCTCCTTCTAAAATTCTCAATGTTTAAATGTCACCTTCTTTTCTTATGAATATGCTACTGGTTTGTGCCCTGCAGAGTGAATTATGAGAACAGAACTGTTTATTTTCTATCTCAAACATCCAATGTCAGTTGCAGTTTGACACTTTATGTTATGTTGTAATCCTCAAACTTCATGACTTTGGCTGTAAGATGCTGGAAATCTGCAAGCCTGACACTGAGATTCCAGTCACCTGCCATTTCCAACGTGAACAAACTACTCTTGGCCTGTCAGATCTTTCCAACGAAGGGAGGAACATAATCCTATCTTTGGATCAGGCACTTTACAGCCTTTAGATTCAGTGATTTTGGAACATGATCTGTGGTCCATTTTCTCAGACAGGAGGTGTTAGTGATGGCTCTGAGGTTCCCATTTCCACCTCCTCTTCTTGGATCTATTTTTGCCACTCATCCATCTCCCACCCTCATTCACCTTGTGCCATCATTTCTTTTGTCATTTAAACTCTTTTGCTTCTGCCGTGTCACAGACCTTTCCTTCTGCTCTTCTGACATTTCCCCTCTTTATCTGCCTCTGTACTTATTTAAAAGTGTTACCTGCCTCGTTCTTTCCACATGCAACAACACTGTTTCTCCTTCCACACATGCTGCCAGACCTGTGGAGCATTTTCAGCATTTTCTGTTGAGATTATGGAAGATTTTCTCCCTCTGTTTATATTGCTTTGTCTTTTGAACACTGTGTTCTATTCTGCCAAAGAACTTAAAACTGAATCCATGTCAATCCCCAAAGAATGATGAATGTCATTCCAACCCAACTGGATCAGTAGTTGACTACTGCAAAATATTCCCTTTGTCTCCATATTAGCTATGATTCCCTTTGGATTTGGAGGAGCTCAGTGGGTAGCTGTCCTGCCTGTAAACCAGGGAGTCTGGGTCCAATACCCACTCCAAGCATTAAAGGTTTTGCAGAAGCTCAGCCACTGCTGCAGGCAAGCTAGTGTGTTTTGTTGCTATCTGGTTAAATGGAGAAGGTTATTAGTAGGAAGGTCATAAGACCACTCACCAAATACAGTCGTGATGGTTGACATGAGGGTGATCAACCAGCATGGTGAGGACTGCATGGATCATGTGAAGAAATTGAGAACGGAGCCATCTATTAGTTGAGGTAGATTCCTGGCGTCAGCATGGACTCCTGGCGTCAGTGTAGACTCCCAGCATCTAGACCTTCGAGGTGAAGCCCAGCATAGTCTGGAAATTAGGTGCCGGTGCAGACTGGATTGAAAGGACTGTTATTCTGAACTTCTTATTTTCTTTATTTTTCCAAGTTTGTTTCCTAAGAATTTGTACTTAAGGATCTGTAGCTAGACACTTTTGTATCTAAGATAGTGCCGTTTATAATGACTTGTAAACTTTTCACTGTACTCATGTGAGTATATGGTGACAATAAATCTAATTCTAAATTCTTTGGAAATGCCTAAAGTTGATTCCTAAATTCAGTGCTCAGCAAAACAGAAACTGAATTTGTTTGCCTGTGATTTTTTTTCTCTTACTGTGAAATTCAATCTGAATGCACAAACTCCCTGGGGAGTTCCAGTTGATGTGAGCAGTTACAAGATTAATGAACTCAATGCATTCCTTGATGGATGGCTGTCTTGCAAGGATGCTTGCTATCTGCGGAACTGAAGCCAGATGTAATGAGAGTGTAACACAGGGCCACCACACTGCCTCCTCCCATTGGTTCAAATATTTTTAGAATCATATTCCCAAATCCCCTCAGCAAAGTGTGCGCAGTCACAAAATAGATAATGCAACTCAGAGAGTGTAATGAGCATGTGTAGGTTTGATGACTTCAACTATTATTGTGACTGAAGGAAAAGCAGGGACAATGAAGCTAGAGATGATAGTGGAGCGACTTATTTGGTAGCAGTCACACCAGTATTTTCACTACTTCCACTACCTTTTGTAGAAAATCATTTGTACTTGGTAAGATGTCACATGGTGCAAGTTTAATGGTAGAAGTTTACAGCCTATAACAAGGAGGTTACAGTACATCGAGTTATTTGCTATAATAATCCTGGCAGTCAGTTCCTGCTTTATCCTTTTTGCCTTTTGGAAACCTACCAAACCAAAGTAAATACATAAGGAGGGATTTGATTCATATGTGAAGTAAATACATACAATGCAGCTCATCAGTGTGGAAATGAGTGGGGATGGGGGGAAAGTTGAGTGCAATGCACAAAATATATGAGCAATATTTGAAGGGAACCTGTGACATGCAGGGAATCTATCACTGATGACTCAATGTGCACATGGTCTACTTGGTATTACTGGGGCATAATGATCAGGAAGTTGCCTAGTTCAATTCCCGGCCAATGCTGAGTTAGTTGATTCAAACAGATGCAGGGTTTATGTCCCCATCACTTTGTTACATGTTCTTTGACAAGTGAAGGTGGAAATCATGAGTGAGATTTCAGTTCCTGGTTATCACTGACTACTCCATGGCTGCCGAAAGAGAACAAGCCATATTTTGTTCACCAATCTTTGCAGCCACAGTGTGTCCATTCCAATACAGGATAGTCTCCCAGTGCTCAATGTCAATGCTTATACATGAGGGTTGTACACATAAGTTGGATCCTGAGGCTCACCTGACCCATGTGGGACCCATATCCCCGTGAAAGAGAATGCCTTAATGAATGAAAAGAGGACTAGGAGCAAGAACTGGTGGGGTAAAGAAAACACAAGAAGAAAATGTAAACGAGTTCTGTATTGAGCACTGAAGACATAATTGAATAATTGTGTGAGTTCAATAGAATGGTGTGCGAGGGGAAAAGGATGAAATTGAGGTTGAAAGATGTCATGAAATACATGGCAATTCACTTTCTGATCTCAAGTTATTAAACACAACCTTTCCTCGGAGATGTAATTTCATATTTTCATGCTTTGAAGAAAATATTTAAGTCTTGAAAACCTGCAAAGCTATATCCTCAGTGAATGCTTATTTGTCTAGCATAGCATTATCTAGATGTGAGGTTGTGAAAGCAAAAAAAGCAGCAGATAAAAGGGGGCAGAATCATCAAAACATTCTTTAACCTTGGCAAAACAAAAGTGATTACAAAGTAATTTAAAACAGAAAAATATATATGCGCTGCGATAAGCATGTGTTTATAGCAGTGAATAAAGAAGGGTGACAATTCAATCTCTTTCAGAATTCTAAAGTAATCACTGACTCACGTCTGTTCAGGAAGATGATTAGCACACCGGACATCAATTTTACCTAAGGACTTCAAGCAAGACAAAACCATCCATTCTTCAACCAACTCCTTTCAGAGCCTTTATACAACCCACCCCATCATAGACATTTGCCATCAACTTAATCTCTTTCCATAGATCATGTACAATCTAAACTTACATAGATATTTCCTGTCAATATCTTTCTCCACATTATGTAAAGCCTTTCCTAATATAAATTGTACCTCCCCATTAATTTCTTGTCGTAGATGTATACAATTTATTCTGTCATGATTTGCATCAAACCACTTAATCTATGTGTAACTTCTATGATATTTATTCAAAAACATGAAAAATATTCAGCTGAATCTTAGTGCCAATTTTAAAAGGTGCATCAGACCAAGCACTGTCAGCCTGGAGCTGCCCTGCTTGGTTCATGACTTTTGCCCCAGACATGGCAGGCTATGACCAATATGAGACAATCTAACCACCCCTTGACATTCAATGGTGTTATCATAACTGAGATCCCCCCACTGTCAACATCCTGGGGTTTATCATTGACCAGAAACTCAACAGGTCTCACCACATAAACACAGTGGCTTCAAGAGCAGGTCAGAGACTAGGAATACTGCAAAGAGTAACTTACCTCCTGACTTCCCAAGGTCTGTCCGCCATTTACATGACACCAGTCAGCTGTATGATGGAATACTCCCCACTTGCCTGGATGAGTACAGCTCCAACTGACTGTGTATTAATGACATGAAATTAAGTAATAAGGAGTGATACTCCATGTTTATAGGCCTCTTGCTGATCACTTGTGAGATGCTCATCATGATGTGCTGAACGTGGTCTCAGCTAGAGAAAGGCATCATTTGACATCCCACCTAATTTACTCAAATTTCTCATTGTAGCCCATATTGTTCAGGGCCTGAGATGATTCTGCCTGTCGTGTTTTTATTTTCTCATGCTGTCCTCTCTTCAAGAGTCTGTCTACTGCAGGGATGTGTACACGTGGAGACTTTTTGATTATTATTATTCACTTGTGGGATATGGCTGTCTCTGGAAGACCAGCATTTAGTGCCCACTGCTAATTGCTGTTGAAAAGATCATGGTGATCTACATTGTTAAACCCTTGTGGCATATCTGGTATAGGTACTCCCAAGTGAGCTATAAAGTTTTACAGCATGAGAAAGATCCTACAGTCCATTGTGTCCATTCCAGTCATCAAGCATCTACCTATTCGAGTTCCATTTTCCTGCACGTGGCCCAAACCCTCTTCTGGCACTTCAAGAACGCAACTAAATACTTCTTAAATATTGTAATGGTTCCTGCCTCTTTTGCCCTTCCAGGCAGTGAGTTCCAGACCTCTAACTGAATGACTTCTTCCTTAATTCGCCTCAAGACTTCTTGACCTTTACCCAGAAATTAATCCCTTCAATGATTGGTCTCTCCATTAAGAGAAAAAATTCCTTCTTATCTGCCCTATCTGTGCCCATCATTATTTTGTACCTTAGTCAGGATCCAACCCCACCAAGAACTCCTCACAGCTGTCGGCTAACTAAAGTCTTATACCGTTTCAACATTACTGCCCACCTGGTAGCAGGTTATGTCAATTGCTGTTCTTGGTATTAAACTTTTCTGTTGCGGTTTGATACAACTGAGTTGTTAATGAAGACATTTCAGAAGATAAATATGAGTATGGAATTAAATGTAGGCAATAGCAGTAAATAGATTTCCATCCCTGAGGACATTAATGAAACAGATGGATTTTTATGACAATCCAGTAGTCTCACAGTCAGCATTACCCATTCTAGCATTTTATTCAAGATTTATTTAGGTAAACTATTTAAATTCCCCATATGTCACTTGAAGACAAAATAAGACTCCTCTGCAGTGCCCACACTTCCTATAATATAAAAAGCTGCAACAAGAAATTGCACTTAAATAGCTTCCTTATTATAATGAAACATGCAAAGCAAGGCTCACTAATGAAAAATCATCACCAAGGAGAGATAGCATGGGCAGCTGGCACCAGTGAAATTATTCATTAATGAAGATTTGAATGAAGAAAAGGGACAGGTTTACAATTAGAGGCAAATCAAAAAAAAACATCTTATCAGAAGACCCAATTTCTATGACCTAGAAAGGAACAGCGATTCAAAACTTTGAGTGAAGAGCCTTCTCAGTCGTTGATTCTGCAGCCAAGAACACAGAAACTGTAAACAACTAGATCTTCTGGATCGGAAGGTCTAAAAATTGATTTTGTGATTACGTGTAGTATTGCCATTGTTCATGTATGTATTGTCTGTTTTGAGAGTTAGATGATATTGGTGCTCACCTTGATGATAAATTGAGAGCTACATGTGCTGGAAGAAATTGAAAT